>NW_027463834.1:0-110834 GCF_050947455.1 Rhinoderma darwinii
ATCCAGAGAAGTCAAAGACAGTGCTTCTATACTAATTGCCAGGCGCTGAGACGAATGCCGCCAAGATCAAGCGTCTAAGACTTACGGTTCAAGAATTAGCCTCAGAAACAGTGGGAAACAGTGCTTCTATACTAATTGCCAGGCGCTGAGACGAATGCCGCCAAGATCGAGCGTCTATGACTTACGGTTCAAGAATTAGCCTCAGAAACAGTGGTTCTGAACATGCTGCTAATAGCTCGCCTGGGAAACATCCAGAGAAGTCCAATATAGTGTTTTTTAGACTGGCTGCCACGAGCTGAAACGAATGCAACCAAGAGCGAGCGTCTGTGACTTACGATTCAAGAGTTATTCACAGAAACATGGTTCTGAACTTTGCTGCCAGCCGCGAAAGCGAAAGTAACCAAGATCGAGCGTCTAGGATTTACTTGTGAATAGCTCGCCTGGGAAACATCCAGAGAAGTCAAAGACAGTGCTTCTATACTAATTGCCAGGCGCTGAGACGAATGCCGCCAAGATCAAGCGTCTAAGACTTACGGTTCAAGAATTAGCCTCAGAAACAGTGGGAAACAGTGCTTCTATACTAATTGCCAGGCGCTGAGACGAATGCCGCCAAGATCGAGCGTCTATGACTTACGGTTCAAGAATTAGCCTCAGAAACAGTGGTTCAAAACATGCTGCCAATAGCTCGCCTGGGAAACATCCAGAGAAGTCCAAGATAGTGTTTTTTAGACTGGCTGCCACGAGCTGAAACGAATGCAGCCAAGAGCGAGCGTCTGTGACTTACGGTTCAAGAGTTATTCACATAAACATGGTTCGGAACTTTGCTGCCAGCCGCGAAAGCGAAAATAACCAAGATCGAGCGTCTAGGATTTACTTGTGAATAGCTCGCCTGGGAAACTTTCAGATAAGTCAAAGACAGTGCTTCTATACTAATTGCCAGGCGCTGAGACGAATGCCGCCAAGATCAAGCGTCTAAGACTTACGGTTCAAGAATTAGCCTCAGAAACAGTGGGAAACAGTGCTTCTATACTAATTGCCAGGTGCTGAGACGAATGCCGCCAAGATCGAGCGTCTATGACTTACGGTTCAAGAATTAGCCTCAGAAACAGTGGGAAACAGTGCTTCTATACTAATTGCCAGGCGCTGAGACGAATGCCGCCAAGATCGAGCGTCTATGACTTACGGTTCAAGAATTAGCCTCAGAAACAGTGGTTTTGAACATGCTGCCAATAGCTCGCCTGGGAAACATCCAGAGAAGTCCAAGATAGTGTTTTTTTAGACTGGCTGCCACGAGCTGAAACGAATGCAGCCAAGAGCGAGCGTCTGTGACTTACGGTTCAAGAGTTATTCACAGAAACATGGTTCTGAACTTTGCTGCCAGCCGCGAAAGCGAAAGTAACCAAGATCGAGCGTCTAGGATTTACTTGTGAATAGCTCGCCTGGGAAACATCCAGAGAAGTCAAAGACAGTGCTTCTATACTAATTGCCAGGCGCTGAGACGAATGCCGCCAAGATCAAGCGTCTAAGACTTACGGTTCAAGAATTAGCCTCAGAAACAGTGGGAAACAGTGCTTCTATACTAATTGCCAGGCGCTGAGACGAATGCCGCCAAGATCAAGCGTCTAAGACTTACGGTTCAAGAATTAGCCTCAGAAACAGTGGTTCTGAGCATGCTGCCAATAGCTCGCCTGGGAAACATCCAGAGAAGTCCAAGATAGTGTTTTTTTTAGACTGGCTGCCACGAGCTGAAACGAATGCAGCCAAGAGCGAGCGTCTGTGACTTACGGTTCAAAAGTTATTCACATAAACATGGTTCTGAAATTTGCTGCCAGCCGCGAAAGCGAAAGCAACCAAGATCGAGCGTCTAGGATTTACTTGTGAATAGCTCGCCTGGAAAACATCCAGAGAAGTCAACGACAGTGCAGCTATACTAATTGCCAGGCGCTGAGACGAATGCCGCAAGGATCAAGCGTCTAAGACTTACGGTTCAAGAATTAGCCTCAGAAACAGTGGGAAACAGTGCTTCTATACTAATTGCCAGGCGCTGAGACGAATGCCGCCAAGATCGAGCGTCTATGACTTACGGTTCAAGAATTAGCCTCAGAAACAGTGGTTCTGAACATGCTGCCAATAGCTCGCCTGGGAAACATCCAGAGAAGTCCAAGATAGTGTTTTTTAGACTGGCTGCCACGAGCTGAAACGAATGCAGCCAAGAGCGAGCGTCTGTGACTTACGGTTCAAGAGTTATTCAAAGAAACATGGTTCTGAACTTTGCTGCCAGCCGCGAAAGCGAAAGTAACCAAGATCGAGCGTCTAGGATTTACTTGTGAATAGCTCGCCTGGGAAACATCCAGAGAAGTCAAAGACAGTGCTTCTATACTAATTGCCAGGCGCTGAGACGAATGCCGCCAAGAGGATTTACTTGTGAATAGCTCGCCTGGGAAACATCCAGAAAAGTCAAAGACAGTGCTTCTATACTAATTGCCAGGCGCTGAGACGAATGCCGCCAAGATCAAGCGTCTAAGACTTACGGTTCAAGAATTAGCCTCAGAAACAGTGGGAAACAGTGCTTCTATACTAATTGCCAGGCGCTGAGACGAATGCCGCCAAGATCGAGCGTCTATGACTTACGGTTCAAGAATTAGCCTCAGAAACAGTGGTTCAAAACATGCTGCCAATAGCTCGCCTGGGAAACATCCAGAGAAGTCCAAGATAGTGTTTTTTAGACTGGCTGCCACGAGCTGAAACGAATGCAGCCAAGAGCGAGCGTCTGTGACTTACGGTTCAAGAGTTATTCACAGAAACATGGTTCGGAACTTTGCTGCCAGCCGCGAAAGCGAAAATAACCAAGATCGAGCGTCTAGGATTTACTAGTCAATAGCTCGCCTGGGAAACATCCAGAGAAGTCAAAGACAGTGCTTCTATACTAATTGCCAGGCGCTGAGACGAATGCCGCCAAGATCGAGCGTCTATGACTTACTGTTCAAGAATTAGCCTCAGAAACAGTGGTTCTGAACATGCTGCCAATAGCTCGCCTGGGAAACATCCAGAGAAGTCCAAGATAGTGTTTTTTTTTAGACTGGCTGCCACGAGCTGAAACGAATGCAGCCAAGAGCGAGCGTCTGTGACTTACGGTTCAAAAGTTATTCACATAAACATGGTTCTGAACTTTGTTGCCAGCCGCGAAAGCGAAAGCAACCAAGATCGAGCGTCTAGGATTTACTTGTGAATAGCTCGCCTGGAAAACATCCAGAGAAGTCAAAGACAGTGCAGCTATACTAATTGCCAGGCGCTGAGACGAATGCCGCCAAGATCAAGCGTCTAAGACTTACGGTTCAAGAATTAGCCTCAGAAACAGTGGGAAACAGTGCTTCTATACTAATTGCCAGGCGCTGAGACGAATGCCGCCAAGATCGAGCGTCTATGACTTACGGTTCAAGAATTAGCCTCAGAAACAGTGGTTCTGAACATGCTGCTAATAGCTCGCCTGGGAAACATCCAGAGAAGTCCAATATAGTGTTTTTTAGACTGGCTGCCACGAGCTGAAACGAATGCAACCAAGAGCGAGCGTCTGTGACTTACGATTCAAGAGTTATTCACAGAAACATGGTTCTGAACTTTGCTGCCAGCCGCGAAAGCGAAAGTAACCAAGATCGAGCGTCTAGGATTTACTTGTGAATAGCTCGCCTGGGAAACATCCAGAGAAGTCAAAGACAGTGCTTCTATACTAATTGCCAGGCGCTGAGACGAATGCCGCCAAGATCAAGCGTCTAAGACTTACGGTTCAAGAATTAGCCTCAGAAACAGTGGGAAACAGTGCTTCTATACTAATTGCCAGGCGCTGAGACGAATGCCGCCAAGATCGAGCGTCTATGACTTACGGTTCAAGAATTAGCCTCAGAAACAGTGGTTCAAAACATGCTGCCAATAGCTCGCCTGGGAAACATCCAGAGAAGTCCAAGATAGTGTTTTTTAGACTGGCTGCCACGAGCTGAAACGAATGCAGCCAAGAGCGAGCGTCTGTGACTTACGGTTCAAGAGTTATTCACATAAACATGGTTCGGAACTTTGCTGCCAGCCGCGAAAGCGAAAATAACCAAGATCGAGCGTCTAGGATTTACTTGTGAATAGCTCGCCTGGGAAACTTTCAGATAAGTCAAAGACAGTGCTTCTATACTAATTGCCAGGCGCTGAGACGAATGCCGCCAAGATCAAGCGTCTAAGACTTACGGTTCAAGAATTAGCCTCAGAAACAGTGGGAAACAGTGCTTCTATACTAATTGCCAGGCGCTGAGACGAATGCCGCCAAGATCGAACGTCTATGACTTACGGTTCAAGAATTAGCCTCAGAAACAGTGGGAAACAGTGCTTCTATACTAATTGCCAGGCGCTGAGACGAATGCCGCCAAGATCGAGCGTCTATGACTTACGGTTCAAGAATTAGCCTCAGAAACAGTGGTTTTGAACATGCTGCCAATAGCTCGCCTGGGAAACATCCAGAGAAGTCCAAGATAGTGTTTTTTTAGACTGGCTGCCACGAGCTGAAACGAATGCAGCCAAGAGCGAGCGTCTGTGACTTACGGTTCAAGAGTTATTCACAGAAACATGGTTCTGAACTTTGCTGCCAGCCGCGAAAGCGAAAGTAACCAAGATCGAGCGTCTAGGATTTACTTGTGAATAGCTCGCCTGGGAAACATCCAGAGAAGTCAAAGACAGTGCTTCTATACTAATTGCCAGGCGCTGAGACGAATGCCGCCAAGATCAAGCGTCTAAGACTTACGGTTCAAGAATTAGCCTCAGAAACAGTGGGAAACAGTGCTTCTATACTAATTGCCAGGCGCTGAGACGAATGCCGCCAAGATCGAGCGTCTATGACTTACGGTTCAAGAATTAGCCTCAGAAACAGTGGTTCAAAACATGCTGCCAATAGCTCGCCTGGGAAACATCCAGAGAAGTCCAAGATAGTGTTTTTTAGACTGGCTGCCACGAGCTGAAACGAATGCAGCCAAGAGCGAGCGTCTGTGACTTACGGTTCAAGAGTTATTCACAGAAACATGGTTCGGAACTTTGCTGCCAGCCGCGAAAGCGAAAATAACCAAGATCGAGCGTCTAGGATTTACTAGTCAATAGCTCGCCTGGGAAACATCCAGAGAAGTCAAAGACAGTGCTTCTATACTAATTGTCAGGCGCTGAGACGAATGCCGCCAAGATCGAGCGTCTATGACTTACGGTTCAAGAATTAGCCTCAGAAACAGTGGTTCTGAACATGCTGCCAATAGCTCGCCTGGGAAACATCCAGAGAAGTCCAAGATAGTGTTTTTTAGACTGGCTGCCACGAGCTGAAACGAATGCATCCAAAAGCGAGCGTCTGTGACTTTACGGTTCAAAAGTTATTCACATAAACATGGTTCTGAACTTTGCTGCCAGCCGCGAAAGCGAAAGCAACCAAGATCGAGCGTCTAGGATTTACTTGTGAATAGCTCGCCTGGAAAACATCCAGAGAAGTCAAAGACAGTGCAGCTATACTAATTGCCAGGCGCTGAGACGAATGCCGCCAAGATCAAGCGTCTAAGACTTACGGTTCAAGAATTAGCCTCAGAAACAGTGGGAAACAGTGCTTCTATACTAATTGCCAGGCGCTGAGACGAATGCCGCCAAGATCGAGCGTCTATGACTTACGGTTCAAGAATTAGCCTCAGAAACAGTGGTTCTGAACATGCTGCTAATAGCTCGCCTGGGAAACATCCAGAGAAGTCCAATATAGTGTTTTTAGACTGGCTGCCACGAGCTGAAACGAATGCAACCAAGAGCGAGCGTCTGTGACTTACGATTCAAGAGTTATTCACAGAAACATGGTTCTGAACTTTGCTGCCAGCCGCGAAAGCGAAAGTAACCAAGATCGAGCGTCTAGGATTTACTTGTGAATAGCTCGCCTGGGAAACATCCAGAGAAGTCAAAGACAGTGCTTCTATACTAATTGCCAGGCGCTGAGACGAATGCCGCCAAGATCAAGCGTCTAAGACTTACGGTTCAAGAATTAGCCTCAGAAACAGTGGGAAACAGTGCTTCTATACTAATTGCCAGGCGCTGAGACGAATGCCGCCAAGATCGAGCGTCTATGACTTACGGTTCAAGAATTAGCCTCAGAAACAGTGGTTCAAAACATGCTGCCAATAGCTCGCCTGGGAAACATCCAGAGAAGTCCAAGATAGTGTTTTTTAGACTGGCTGCCACGAGCTGAAACGAATGCAGCCAAGAGCGAGCGTCTGTGACTTACGGTTCAAGAGTTATTCACATAAACATGGTTCGGAACTTTGCTGCCAGCCGCGAAAGCGAAAATAACCAAGATCGAGCGTCTAGGATTTACTTGTGAATAGCTCGCCTGGGAAACTTTCAGATAAGTCAAAGACAGTGCTTCTATACTAATTGCCAGGCGCTGAGACGAATGCCGCCAAGATCAAGCGTCTAAGACTTACGGTTCAAGAATTAGCCTCAGAAACAGTGGGAAACAGTGCTTCTATACTAATTGCCAGGCGCTGAGACGAATGCCGCCAAGATCGAGCGTCTATGACTTACGGTTCAAGAATTAGCCTCAGAAACAGTGGGAAACAGTGCTTCTATACTAATTGCCAGGCGCTGAGACGAATGCCGCCAAGATCGAGCGTCTATGACTTACGGTTCAAGAATTAGCCTCAGAAACAGTGGTTTTGAACATGCTGCCAATAGCTCGCCTGGGAAACATCCAGAGAAGTCCAAGATAGTGTTTTTTTAGACTGGCTGCCACGAGCTGAAACGAATGCAGCCAAGAGCGAGCGTCTGTGACTTACGGTTCAAGAGTTATTCACAGAAACATGGTTCTGAACTTTGCTGCCAGCCGCGAAAGCGAAAGTAACCAAGATCGAGCGTCTAGGATTTACTTGTGAATAGCTCGCCTGGGAAACATCCAGAGAAGTCAAAGACAGTGCTTCTATACTAATTGCCAGGCGCTGAGACGAATGCCGCCAAGATCAAGCGTCTAAGACTTACGGTTCAAGAATTAGCCTCAGAAACAGTGGGAAACAGTGCTTCTATACTAATTGCCAGGCGATGAGACGAATGCCGCCAAGATCGAGCGTCTATGACTTACGGTTCAAGAATTAGCCTCAGAAACAGTGGTTCAAAACATGCTGCCAATAGCTCGCCTGGGAAACATCCAGAGAAGTCCAATATAGTGTTTTTTAGACTGGCTGCCACGAGCTGAAACGAATGCAGCCAAGAGCGAGCGTCTGTGACCTACGGTTCAAGAGTTATTCACATAAACATGGTTCGGAACTTTGCTGCCAGCCGCGAAAGCGAAAATAACCAAGATCGAGCGTCTAGGATTTACTTGTGAATAGCTCGCCTGGGAAACTTTCAGATAAGTCAAAGACAGTGCTTCTATACTAATTGCCAGGCGCTGAGACTTATGCCGCCAAGATCAAGCGTCTATGACTTACGGTTCAAGAATTAGCCTCAGAAACAGTGGGAAACAGTGCTTCTGTACTAATTGCCAGGCGCTGAGACGAATTGCGCCAAGATCGAGCGTCTATGACTTACGGTTAAAGAATTAGCCTCAGAAACAGTGGTTCTGAACATGCTGCCAATAGCTCGCCTGGGAAACATCCAGAGAAGTCCAAGATAGTGTTTTTTTAGACTGGCTGCCACGAGCTGAAACGCATGCAGCCAAGAGCGAGCGTCTGTGACTTACGGTTCAAGAGTTATTCACAGAAACATGGTTCTGAACTTTGCTGCCAGCCGCGAAAGTAACCAAGATCGAGCGTCTAGGATTTACTTGTGAATAGCTCGCCTGGGAAACATCCAGAGAAGTCAAAGACAGTGCTTCTATACTAATTGCCAGGCGCTGAGACGAATGCCGCCAAGATCAAGCGTCTAAGACTTACGGTTCAAGAATTAGCCTCAGAAACAGTGGGAAACAGTGCTTCTATACTAATTGCCAGGCGCTGAGACGAATGCCGCCAAGATCGAGCGTCCATGACTTACGGTTCAAGAATTAGCCTCAGAAACAGTGGTTCAAAACATGCTGCCAATAGCTCGCCTGGGAAACATCCAGAGAAGTCCAAGATAGTGTTTTTTAGACTGGCTGCCACGAGCTGAAACGAATGCAGCCAAGAGCGAGCGTCTGTGACTTACGGTTCAAGAGTTATTCACAGAAACATGGTTCGGAACTTTGCTGCCAGCCGCGAAAGCGAAAATAACCAAGATCGAGCGTCTAGGATTTACTTGTGAATAGCTCGCCTGGAAAACATCCAGAGAAGTCAAAGACAGTGCAGCTATACTAATTGCCAGGCGCTGAGACGAATGCCGCCAAGATCAAGCGTCTAAGACTTACGGTTCAAGAATTAGCCTCAGAAACAGTGGGAAACAGTGCTTCTATACTAATTGCCAGGCGCTGAGACGAATGCCGCCAAGATCGAGCGTCTATGACTTACGGTTCAAGAATTAGCCTCAGAAACAGTGGTTCTGAACATGCTGCTAATAGCTCGCCTGGGAAACATCCAGAGAAGTCCAATATAGTGTTTTTTAGACTGGCTGCCACGAGCTGAAACGAATGCAACCAAGAGCGAGCGTCTGTGACTTACGATTCAAGAGTTATTCACAGAAACATGGTTCTGAACTTTGCTGCCAGCCGCGAAAGCGAAAGTAACCAAGATCGAGCGTCTAGGATTTACTTGTGAATAGCTCGCCTGGGAAACATCCAGAGAAGTCAAAGACAGTGCTTCTATACTAATTGCCAGGCGCTGAGACGAATGCCGCCAAGATCAAGCGTCTAAGACTTACGGTTCAAGAATTAGCCTCAGAAACAGTGGGAAACAGTGCTTCTATACTAATTGCCAGGCGCTGAGACGAATGCCGCCAAGATCGAGCGTCTATGACTTACGGTTCAAGAATTAGCCTCAGAAACAGTGGTTCAAAACATGCTGCCAATAGCTCGCCTGGGAAACATCCAGAGAAGTCCAAGATAGTGTTTTTTAGACTGGCTGCCACGAGCTGAAACGAATGCAGCCAAGAGCGAGCGTCTGTGACTTACGGTTCAAGAGTTATTCACAGAAACATGGTTCGGAACTTTGCTGCCAGCCGCGAAAGCGAAAATAACCAAGATCGAGCGTCTAGGATTTACTAGTCAATAGCTCGCCTGGGAAACATCCAGAGAAGTCAAAGACAGTGCTTCTATACTAATTGCCAGGCGCTGAGACGAATGCCGCCAAGATCAAGCGTCTAAGACTTACGGTTCAAGAATTAGCCTCAGAAACAGTGGGAAACAGTGCTTCTATACTAATTGCCAGGCGATGAGACGAATGCCGCCAAGATCGAGCGTCTATGACTTACGGTTCAAGAATTAGCCTCAGAAACAGTGGTTCAAAACATGCTGCCAATAGCTCGCCTGGGAAACATCCAGAGAAGTCCAAGATAGTGTTTTTTAGACTGGCTGCCACGAGCTGAAACGAATGCAGCCAAGAGCGAGCGTCTGTGACCTACGGTTCAAGAGTTATTCACATAAACATGGTTCGGAACTTTGCTGCCAGCCGCGAAAGCGAAAATAACCAAGATCGAGCGTCTAGGATTTACTTGTGAATAGCTCGCCTGGGAAACTTTCAGATAAGTCAAAGACAGTGCTTCTATACTAATTGCCAGGCGCTGAGACTTATGCCGCCAAGATCAAGCGTCTAAGACTTACGGTTCAAGAATTAGCCTCAGAAACAGTGGTTCAAAACATGCTGCCAATAGCTCGCCTGGGAAACATCCAGAGAAGTCCAATATAGTGTTTTTTAGACTGGCTGCCACGAGCTGAAACGAATGCAGCCAAGAGCGAGCGTCTGTGACCTACGGTTCAAGAGTTATTCACATAAACATGGTTCGGAACTTTGCTGCCAGCCGCGAAAGCGAAAATAACCAAGATCGAGCGTCTAGGATTTACTTGTGAATAGCTCGCCTGGGAAACTTTCAGATAAGTCAAAGACAGTGCTTCTATACTAATTGCCAGGCGCTGAGACTTATGCCGCCAAGATCAAGCGTCTATGACTTACGGTTCAAGAATTAGCCTCAGAAACAGTGGGAAACAGTGCTTCTGTACTAATTGCCAGGCGCTGAGACGAATTGCGCCAAGATCGAGCGTCTATGACTTACGGTTAAAGAATTAGCCTCAGAAACAGTGGTTCTGAACATGCTGCCAATAGCTCGCCTGGGAAACATCCAGAGAAGTCCAAGATAGTGTTTTTTAGACTGGCTGCCACGAGCTGAAACGCATGCAGCCAAGAGCGAGCGTCTGTGACTTACGGTTCAAGAGTTATTCACAGAAACATGGTTCTGAACTTTGCTGCCAGCCGCGAAAGTAACCAAGATCGAGCGTCTAGGATTTACTTGTGAATAGCTCGCCTGGGAAACATCCAGAGAAGTCAAAGACAGTGCTTCTATACTAATTGCCAGGCGCTGAGACGAATGCCGCCAAGATCAAGCGTCTAAGACTTACGGTTCAAGAATTAGCCTCAGAAACAGTGGGAAACAGTGCTTCTATACTAATTGCCAGGCGCTGAGACGAATGCCGCCAAGATCGAGCGTCCATGACTTACGGTTCAAGAATTAGCCTCAGAAACAGTGGTTCAAAACATGCTGCCAATAGCTCGCCTGGGAAACATCCAGAGAAGTCCAAGATAGTGTTTTTTAGACTGGCTGCCACGAGCTGAAACGAATGCAGCCAAGAGCGAGCGTCTGTGACTTACGGTTCAAGAGTTATTCACAGAAACATGGTTCGGAACTTTGCTGCCAGCCGCGAAAGCGAAAATAACCAAGATCGAGCGTCTAGGATTTACTTGTGAATAGCTCGCCTGGAAAACATCCAGAGAAGTCAAAGACAGTGCAGCTATACTAATTGCCAGGCGCTGAGACGAATGCCGCCAAGATCAAGCGTCTAAGACTTACGGTTCAAGAATTAGCCTCAGAAACAGTGGGAAACAGTGCTTCTATACTAATTGCCAGGCGCTGAGACGAATGCCGCCAAGATCGAGCGTCTATGACTTACGGTTCAAGAATTAGCCTCAGAAACAGTGGTTCTGAACATGCTGCTAATAGCTCGCCTGGGAAACATCCAGAGAAGTCCAATATAGTGTTTTTTAGACTGGCTGCCACGAGCTGAAACGAATGCAACCAAGAGCGAGCGTCTGTGACTTACGATTCAAGAGTTATTCACAGAAACATGGTTCTGAACTTTGCTGCCAGCCGCGAAAGCGAAAGTAACCAAGATCGAGCGTCTAGGATTTACTTGTGAATAGCTCGCCTGGGAAACATCCAGAGAAGTCAAAGACAGTGCTTCTATACTAATTGCCAGGCGCTGAGACGAATGCCGCCAAGATCAAGCGTCTAAGACTTACGGTTCAAGAATTAGCCTCAGAAACAGTGGGAAACAGTGCTTCTATACTAATTGCCAGGCGCTGAGACGAATGCCGCCAAGATCGAGCGTCTATGACTTACGGTTCAAGAATTAGCCTCAGAAACAGTGGTTCAAAACATGCTGCCAATAGCTCGCCTGGGAAACATCCAGAGAAGTCCAAGATAGTGTTTTTTAGACTGGCTGCCACGAGCTGAAACGAATGCAGCCAAGAGCGAGCGTCTGTGACCTACGGTTCAAGAGTTATTCACATAAACATGGTTCGGAACTTTGCTGCCAGCCGCGAAAGCGAAAATAACCAAGATCGAGCGTCTAGGATTTACTTGTGAATAGCTCGCCTGGGAAACTTTCAGATAAGTCAAAGACAGTGCTTCTATACTAATTGCCAGGCGCTGAGACTTATGCCGCCAAGATCAAGCGTCTAAGACTTACGGTTCAAGAATTAGCCTCAGAAACAGTGGGAAACAGTGCTTCTATACTAATTGCCAGGCGCTGAGACGAATGCCGCCAAGATCGAGCGTCTATGACTTACGGTTCAAGAATTAGCCTCAGAAACAGTGGGAAACAGTGCTTCTGTACTAATTGCCAGGCGCTGAGACGAATGCCGCCAAGATCGAGCGTCTATGACTTACGGTTCAAGAATTAGCCTCAGAAACAGTGGTTCTGAACATGCTGCCAATAGCTCGCCTGGGAAACATCCAGAGAAGTCCAAGATAGTGTTTTTTTAGACTGGCTGCCACGAGCTGAAACGCATGCAGCCAAGAGCGAGCGTCTGTGACTTACGGTTCAAGAGTTATTCACAGAAACATGGTTCTGAACTTTGCTGCCAGCCGCGAAAGCGAAAGTAACCAAGATCGAGCGTCTAGGATTTACTTGTGAATAGCTCGCCTGGGAAACTTTCAGATAAGTCAAAAACAGTGCTTCTATACTAATTGCCAGGCGCTGAGACGAATGCCGCCAAGATCAAGCGTCTAAGACTTACGGTTCAAGAATTAGCCTCAGAAACAGTGGGAAACAGTGCTTCTATATTAATTGCCAGGCGCTGAGACGAATGCCGCCAAGATCGAGCGTCTATGACTTACGGTTCAAGAATTAGCCTCAGAAACAGTGGTTCTGAACATGCTGCTAATAGCTCGCCTGGGAAACATCCAGAGAAGTCCAATATAGTGTTTTTTAGACTGGCTGCCACGAGCTGAAACGAATGCAACCAAGAGCGAGCGTCTGTGACTTACGATTCAAGAGTTATTCACAGAAACATGGTTCTGAACTTTGCTGCCAGCCGCGAAAGCGAAAGTAACCAAGATCGAGCGTCTAGGATTTACTTGTGAATAGCTCGCCTGGGAAACATCCAGAAAAGTCAAAGACAGTGCTTCTATACTAATTGCCAGGCGCTGAGACGAATGCCGCAAAGATCAAGCGTCTAAGACTTACGGTTCAAGAATTAGCCTCAGAAACAGTGGGAAACAGTGCTTCTATACTAATTGCCAGGCGCTGAGACGAATGCCGCCAAGATCGAGCGTCTATGACTTACGGTTCAAGAATTAGCCTCAGAAACAGTGGTTCAAAACATGCTGCCAATAGCTCGCCTGGGAAACATCCAGAGAAGTCCAAGATAGTGTTTTTTAGACTGGCTGCCACGAGCTGAAACGAATGCAGCCAAGAGCGAGCGTCTGTGACTTACGGTTCAAGAGTTATTCACAGAAACATGGTTCGGAACTTTGCTGCCAGCTGCGAAAGCGAAAATAACCAAGATCGAGCGTCTAGGATTTACTAGTCAATAGTTCGCCTGGGAAACATCCAGAGAAGTCAAAGACAGTGCTTCTATACTAATTGCCAGGCGCTGAGACGAATGCCGCCAAGATCGAGCGTCTATGACTTACGGTTCAAGAATTAGCCTCAGAAACAGTGGTTCAAAACATGCTGCCAATAGCTCGCCTGGGAAACATCCAGAGAAGTCCAAGATAGTGTTTTTTAGACTGGCTGCCACGAGCTGAAACGAATGCAGCCAAGAGCGAGCGTCTGTGACTTACGGTTCAAGAGTTATTCACATAAACATGGTTCGGAACTTTGCTGCCAGCCGCGAAAGCGAAAATAACCAAGATCGAGTGTCTAGGATTTACTTGTGAATAGCTCGCCTGGGAAACTTTCAGATAAGTCAAAGACAGTGCTTCTATACTAATTGCCAGGCGCTGAGACGAATGCCGCCAAGATCAAGCGTCTAAGACTTACGGTTCAAGAATTAGCCTCAGAAACAGTGGGAAACAGTGCTTCTATACTAATTGCCAGGCGCTGAGACGAATGCCGCCAAGATCGAGCGTCTATGACTTACGGTTCAAGAATTAGCCTCAGAAACAGTGGTTCAAAACATGCTGCCAATAGCTCGCCTGGGAAACATCCAGAGAAGTCCAAGATAGTGTTTTTTAGACTGGCTGCCACGAGCTGAAACGAATGCAGCCAAGAGCGAGCGTCTGTGACCTACGGTTCAAGAGTTATTCACATAAACATGGTTCGGAACTTTGCTGCCAGCCGCGAAAGCGAAAATAACCAAGATCGAGCGTCTAGGATTTACTTGTGAATAGCTCGCCTGGGAAACTTTCAGATAAGTCAAAGACAGTGCTTCTATACTAATTGCCAGGCGCTGAGACTTATGCCGCCAAGATCAAGCGTCTAAGACTTACGGTTCAAGAATTAGCCTCAGAAACAGTGGGAAACAGTGCTTCTATACTAATTGCCAGGCGCTGAGACGAATGCCGCCAAGATCGAGCGTCTATGACTTACGGTTCAAGAATTAGCCTCAGAAACAGTGGGAAACAGTGCTTCTGTACTAATTGCCAGGCGCTGAGACGAATGCCGCCAAGATCGAGCGTCTATGACTTACGGTTCAAGAATTAGCCTCAGAAACAGTGGTTCTGAACATGCTGCCAATAGCTCGCCTGGGAAACATCCAGAGAAGTCCAAGATAGTGTTTTTTTAGACTGGCTGCCACGAGCTGAAACGCATGCAGCCAAGAGCGAGCGTCTGTGACTTACGGTTCAAGAGTTATTCACAGAAACATGGTTCTGAACTTTGCTGCCAGCCGCGAAAGCGAAAGTAACCAAGATCGAGCGTCTAGGATTTACTTGTGAATAGCTCGCCTGGGAAACTTTCAGATAAGTCAAAGACAGTGCTTCTATACTAATTGCCAGGCGCTGAGACGAATGCCGCCAAGATCAAGCGTCTAAGACTTACGGTTCAAGAATTAGCCTCAGAAACAGTGGGAAACAGTGCTTCTATATTAATTGCCAGGCGCTGAGACGAATGCCGCCAAGATCGAGCGTCTATGACTTACGGTTCAAGAATTAGCCTCAGAAACAGTGGTTCTGAACATGCTGCTAATAGCTCGCCTGGGAAACATCCAGAGAAGTCCAATATAGTGTTTTTTAGACTGGCTGCCACGAGCTGAAACGAATGCAACCAAGAGCGAGCGTCTGTGACTTACGATTCAAGAGTTATTCACAGAAACATGGTTCTGAACTTTGCTGCCAGCCGCGAAAGCGAAAGTAACCAAGATCGAGCGTCTAGGATTTACTTGTGAATAGCTCGCCTGGGAAACATCCAGAAAAGTCAAAGACAGTGCTTCTATACTAATTGCCAGGCGCTGAGACGAATGCCGCAAAGATCAAGCGTCTAAGACTTACGGTTCAAGAATTAGCCTCAGAAACAGTGGGAAACAGTGCTTCTATACTAATTGCCAGGCGCTGAGACGAATGCCGCCAAGATCGAGCGTCTATGACTTACGGTTCAAGAATTAGCCTCAGAAACAGTGGTTCAAAACATGCTGCCAATAGCTCGCCTGGGAAACATCCAGAGAAGTCCAATATAGTGTTTTTTAGACTGGCTGCCACGAGCTGAAACGAATGCAACCAAGAGCGAGCGTCTGTGACTTACGATTCAAGAGTTATTCACAGAAACATGGTTCTGAACTTTGCTGCCAGCCGCGAAAGCGAAAGTAACCAAGATCGAGCGTCTAGGATTTACTTGTGAATAGCTCGCCTGGGAAACATCCAGAAAAGTCAAAGACAGTGCTTCTATACTAATTGCCAGGCGCTGAGACGAATGCCGCAAAGATCAAGCGTCTAAGACTTACGGTTCAAGAATTAGCCTCAGAAACAGTGGGAAACAGTGCTTCTATACTAATTGCCAGGCGCTGAGACGAATGCCGCCAAGATCGAGCGTCTATGACTTACGGTTCAAGAATTAGCCTCAGAAACAGTGGTTCAAAACATGCTGCCAATAGCTCGCCTGGGAAACATCCAGAGAAGTCCAAGATAGTGTTTTTTAGACTGGCTGCCACGAGCTGAAACGAATGCAGCCAAGAGCGAGCGTCTGTGACTTACGGTTCAAGAGTTATTCACAGAAACATGGTTCGGAACTTTGCTGCCAGCTGCGAAAGCGAAAATAACCAAGATCGAGCGTCTAGGATTTACTAGTCAATAGTTCGCCTGGGAAACATCCAGAGAAGTCAAAGACAGTGCTTCTATACTAATTGCCAGGCGCTGAGACGAATGCCGCCAAGATCGAGCGTCTATGACTTACGGTTCAAGAATTAGCCTCAGAAACAGTGGTTCTGAACATGCTGCCAATAGCTCGCCTGGGAAACATCCAGAGAAGTCCAAGATAGTGTTTTTTTAGACTGGCTGCCACGAGCTGAAACGAATGCAGCCAAGAGCGAGCGTCTGTGACTTACGGTTCAAGAGTTATTCACAGAAACATGGTTCTGAACTTTGCTGCCAGCCGCGAAAGCGAAAGTAACCAAGATCGAGCGTCTAGGATTTACTTGTGAATAGCTCGCCTGGGAAACATCCAGAGAAGTCAAAGACAGTGCTTCTATACTAATTGCCAGGCGCTGAGACGAATGCCGCCAAGATCAAGCGTCTAAGACTTACGGTTCAAGAATTAGCCTCAGAAACAGTGGGAAACAGTGCTTCTATACTAATTGCCAGGCGCTGAGACGAATGCCGCCAAGATCGAGCGTCTATGACTTACGGTTCAAGAATTAGCCTCAGAAACAGTGGTTCAAAACATGCTGCCAATAGCTCGCCTGGGAAACATCCAGAGAAGTCCAAGATAGTGTTTTTTAGACTGGCTGCCACGAGCTGAAACGAATGCAGCCAAGAGCGAGCGTCTGTGACTTACGGTTCAAGAGTTATTCACAGAAACATGGTTCGGAACTCTGCTGCCAGCCGCGAAAGCGAAAATAACCAAGATCGAGCGTCTAGGATTTACTAGTCAATAGCTCGCCTGGGAAACATCCAGAGAAGTCAAAGACAGTGCTTCTATACTAATTGCCAGGCGCTGAGACGAATGCCGCCAAGATCGAGCGTCTATGACTTACGGTTCAAGAATTAGCCTCAGAAACAGTGGTTCTGAACATGCTGCCAATAGCTCGCCTGGGAAACATCCAGAGAAGTCCAAGATAGTGTTTTTTTTTAGACTGGCTGCCACGAGCTGAAACGAATGCAGCCAAGAGCGAGCGTCTGTGACTTACGGTTCAAAAGTTATTCACATAAACATGGTTCTGAACTTTGCTGCCAGCCGCGAAAGCGAAAGCAACCAAGATCGAGCGTCTAGGATTTACTTGTGAATAGCTCGCCTGGAAAACATCCAGAGAAGTCAAAGACAGTGCAGCTATACTAATTGCCAGGCGCTGAGACGAATGCCGCCAAGATCAAGCGTCTAAGACTTACGGTTCAAGAATTAGCCTCAGAAACAGTGGGAAACAGTGCTTCTATACTAATTGCCAGGCGCTGAGACGAATGCCGCCAAGATCGAGCGTCTATGACTTACGGTTCAAGAATTAGCCTCAGAAACAGTGGTTCTGAACATGCTGCTAATAGCTCGCCTGGGAAACATCCAGAGAAGTCCAATATAGTGTTTTTTAGACTGGCTGCCACGAGCTGAAACGAATGCAACCAAGAGCGAGCGTCTGTGACTTACGATTCAAGAGTTATTCACAGAAACATGGTTCTGAACTTTGCTGCCAGCCGCGAAAGCGAAAGTAACCAAGATCGAGCGTCTAGGATTTACTTGTGAATAGCTCGCCTGGGAAACATCCAGAGAAGTCAAAGACAGTGCTTCTATACTAATTGCCAGGCGCTGAGACGAATGCCGCCAAGATCGAGCGTCTATGAATTACGGTTCAAGAATTAGCCTCAGAAACAGTGGTTCAAAACATGCTGCCAATAGCTCGCCTGGGAAACATCCAGAGAAGTCCAAGATAGTGTTTTTTAGACTGGCTGCCACGAGCTGAAACGAATGCAGCCAAGAGCGAGCGTCTGTGACCTACGGTTCAAGAGTTATTCACATAAACATGGTTCGGAACTTTGCTGCCAGCCGCGAAAGCGAAAATAACCAAGATCGAGCGTCTAGGATTTACTTGTGAATAGCTCGCCTGGGAAACTTTCAGATAAGTCAAAGACAGTGCTTCTATACTAATTGCCAGGCGCTGAGACGAATGCCGCCAAGATCAAGCGTCTAAGACTTACGGTTCAAGAATTAGCCTCAGAAACAGTGGGAAACAGTGCTTCTATACTAATTGCCAGGCGCTGAGACGAATGCCGCCAAGATCGAGCGTCTATGACTTACGGTTCAAGAATTAGCCTCAGAAACAGTGGTTCTGAACATGCTGCCAATAGCTCGCCTGGGAAACATCCAGAGAAGTCCAAGATAGTGTTTTTTTTAGACTGGCTGCCACGAGCTGAAACGAATGCAGCCAAGAGCGAGCGTCTGTGACTTACGGTTCAAAAGTTATTCACATAAACATGGTTCTGAACTTTGCTGCCAGCCGCGAAAGCCAAAGCAACCAAGATCGAGCGTCTAGGATTTACTTGTGAATAGCTCGCCTGGAAAACATCCAGAGAAGTCAAAGACAGTGCAGCTATACTAATTGCCAGGCGCTGAGACGAATGCCGCCAAGATCAAGCGTCTAAGACTTACGGTTCAAGAATTAGCCTCAGAAACAGTGGGAAACAGTGCTTCTATACTAATTGCCAGGCGCTGAGACGAATGCCGCCAAGATCGAGCGTCTATGACTTACGGTTCAAGAATTAGCCTCAGAAACAGTGGTTCTGAACATGCTGCCAATAGCTCGCCTGGGAAACATCCAGAGAAGTCCAAGATAGTGTTTTTTAGACTGGCTGCCACGAGCTGAAACGAAAGCAGCCAAGAGCGAGCGTCTGTCACTTACGGTTCAAGAGTTATTCACAGAAACATGGTTCTGAACTTTGCTGCCAGCCGCGAAAGCGAAAATAACCAAGATCGAGCGTCTAGGATTTACTTGTCAATAGCTCGCCTGGGAAACATCCAGTGAAGTCAAAGACAGTGCTTCTATACTAATTGCCAGGCGCTGAGACGAATGCCGCCAAGATCGAGCGTCTATGACTTACGGTTCAAGAATTAGCCTCAGAAACAGTGGGAAACAGTGCTTCTATACTAATTTCCAGGTGCTGAGACGAATGCTGCCAAGATCGAGCGTCTATGACTTACGGTTCAAGAATTAGCCTCAGAAACAGTGGTTCTAAACATGCTGCCAATAGCTCGACTGGGAAACATCCAGAGAAGTCCAAGATAGTGTTTTTTAGACTGACTGCCACGAGCTGAAACGAATGCAGCCAAGAGCGAGCGTCTGTCACTTACGGTTCAAGAGTTATTCACAGAAACATGGTTCTGAACTTTGCTGCCAGCCGCGAAAGCGAAAATAACCAAGATCGAGCGTCTAGGATTTACTTGTCAATAGCTCGCCTGGGAAACATCCAGAGAAGTCAAAGATAGTGCTTCCATACTAATTGCCAGGCGCTGAGACGAATGCCGCCAAGATCAAGCGTCTAAGACTTACGGTTCAATAATTAGCCTCAGAAACAGTGGGAAACAGTGCTTCTATACTAATTGCCAGGCGCTGAGACGAATGCCGCCAAGATCGAGCGTCTATGACTTACGGTTCAAGAATTAGCCTCAGAAACAGTGGTTCTAAACATGCTGCCAATAGCTCGACTGGGAAACATCCAGAGAAGTCCAAGATAGTGTTTTTTAGACTGACTGCCACGAGCTGAAACGAATGCAGCCAAGAGCGAGCGTCTGTCACTTACGGTTCAAGAGTTATTCACAGAAACATGGTTCTGAACTTTGCTGCCAGCCGCGAAAGCGAAAATAACCAAGATCGAGCGTCTAGGATTTACTTGTCAATAGCTCGCCTGGGAAACATCCAGAGAAGTCAAAGATAGTGCTTCCATACTAATTGCCAGGCGCTGAGACGAATGCCGCCAAGATCAAGCGTCTAAGACTTACGGTTCAATAATTAGCCTCAGAAACAGTGGGAAACAGTGCTTCTATACTAATTGCCAGGCGCTGAGACGAATGCCGCCAAGATCGAGCGTCTATGACTTACGGTTCAAGAATTAGCCTCAGAAACAGTGGTTCTGAACATGCTGCCAATAGCTCGCCTGGGAAACATCCAGAGAAGTCCAAGATAGTGTTTTTTAGACTGGCTGCCACGAGCTGAAACGAAAGCAGCCAAGAGCGAGCGTCTGTCACTTACGGTTCAAGAGTTATTCACAGAAACATGGTTCTGAACTTTGCTGCCAGCCGCGAAAGCGAAAATAACCAAGATCGAGCGTCTAGGATTTACTTGTCAATAGCTCGCCTGGGAAACATCCAGTGAAGTCAAAGACAGTGCTTCTATACTAATTGCCAGGCGCTGAGACGAATGCCGCCAAGATCGAGCGTCTATGACTTACGGTTCAAGAATTAGCCTCAGAAACAGTGGGAAACAGTGCTTCTATACTAATTTCCAGGTGCTGAGACGAATGCTGCCAAGATCGAGCGTCTATGACTTACGGTTCAAGAATTAGCCTCAGAAACAGTGGTTCTAAACATGCTGCCAATAGCTCGACTGGGAAACATCCAGAGAAGTCCAAGATAGTGTTTTTTAGACTGACTGCCACGAGCTGAAACGAATGCAGCCAAGAGCGAGCGTCTGTCACTTACGGTTCAAGAGTTATTCACAGAAACATGGTTCTGAACTTTGCTGCCAGCCGCGAAAGCGAAAATAACCAAGATCGAGCGTCTAGGATTTACTTGTCAATAGCTCGCCTGGGAAACATCCAGAGAAGTCAAAGATAGTGCTTCCATACTAATTGCCAGGCGCTGAGACGAATGCCGCCAAGATCAAGCGTCTAAGACTTACGGTTCAATAATTAGCCTCAGAAACAGTGGGAAACAGTGCTTCTATACTAATTGCCAGGCGCTGAGACGAATGCCGCCAAGATCGAGCGTCTATGACTTACGGTTCAAGAATTAGCCTCAGAAACAGTGGTTCTAAACATGCTGCCAATAGCTCGACTGGGAAACATCCAGAGAAGTCCAAGATAGTGTTTTTTAGACTGACTGCCACGAGCTGAAACGAATGCAGCCAAGAGCGAGCGTCTGTCACTTACGGTTCAAGAGTTATTCACAGAAACATGGTTCTGAACTTTGCTGCCAGCCGCGAAAGCGAAAATAACCAAGATCGAGCGTCTAGGATTTACTTGTCAATAGCTCGCCTGGGAAACATCCAGAGAAGTCAAAGATAGTGCTTCCATACTAATTGCCAGGCGCTGAGACGAATGCCGCCAAGATCAAGCGTCTAAGACTTACGGTTCAATAATTAGCCTCAGAAACAGTGGGAAACAGTGCTTCTATACTAATTGCCAGGCGCTGAGACGAATGCCGCCAAGATCGAGCGTCTATGACTTACGGTTCAAGAATTAGCCTCAGAAACAGTGGTTCTGAACATGCTGCCAATAGCTCGCCTGGGAAACATCCAGAGAAGTCCAAGATAGTGTTTTTTAGACTGGCTGCCACGAGCTGAAACGAATGCAGCCAAGAGCGAGCGTCTGTCACTTACGGTTCAAGAGTTATTCACAGAAACATGGTTCTGAACTTTGCTGCCAGCCGCGAAAGCGAAAATAACCAAGATCGAGCGTCTAGGATTTACTTGTCAATAGCTCGCCTGGGAAACTTTCAGATAAGTCAAAGACTGCTTCTATACTAATTGCCAGGCGCTGAGACGAATGCCGCCAAGATCAAGCGTCTAAGACTTACGGTTCAAGAATTAGCCTCAGAAACAGTGGGAAACAGTGCTTCTATACTAATTGCCAGGCGCTGAGACGAATGCCGCCAAGATCGAGCGTCTATGACTTACGGTTCAAGAATTAGCCTCAGAAACAGTGGTTCTGAACATGCTGCTAATAGCTCGCCTGGGAAACATCCAGAGAAGTCCAATATAGTGTTTTTTAGACTGGCTGCCACGAGCTGAAACGAATGCAGCCAAGAGCGGGCGTCTGTGACTTACGGTTCAAGAGTTATTCACAGAAACATGGTTCTGAACTTTGCTGCCAGCCGCGAAAGCGAAAGTAACCAAGATCGAGCGTCTAGGATTTACTTGTGAATAGCTCGCCTGGGAAACATCCAGAGAAGTCAAAGACAGTGCTTCTATACTAATTGCCAGGCGCTGAGACGAATGCCGCCAAGATCAAGCGTCTAAGACTTACGGTTCAAGAATTAGCCTCAGAAACAGTGGTTCTGAACATGCTGCCAATAGCTCGCCTGGGAAACATCCAGAGAAGTCCAAGATGGTGTTTTTTAGACTGGCTGCCACGAGCTGAAACGAATGCAGCCAAGAGCGAGCGTCTGTCACTTACGGTTCAAGAGTTATTCACAGAAACATGGTTCTGAACTTTGCTGCCAGCCGCGAAAGCGAAAGCAACCAAGATCGAGCGTCTAGGATTTACTTGTGAATAGCTCGCCTGGAAAACATCCAGAGAAGTCAAAGACAGTGCAGCTATACTAATTGCCAGGCGCTGAGACGAATGCCGCAAGGATCAAGCGTCTAAGACTTACGGTTCAAGAATTAGCCTCAGAAACAGTGGGAAACAGTGCTTCTATACTAATTGCCAGGCGCTGAGACGAATGCCGCCAAGATCGAGCGTCTATGACTTACGGTTCAAGAATTAGCCTCAGAAACAGTGGTTCTGAACATGCTGCCAATAGCTCGCCTGGGAAACATCCAGAGAAGTCCAAGATAGTGTTTTTTAGACTGGCTGCCACGAGCTGAAACGAATGCAGCCAAGAGCGAGCGTCTGTGACTTACGGTTCAAGAGTTATTCACAGAAACATGGTTCTGAACTTTGCTGCCAGCCGCGAAAGCGAAAGTAACCAAGATCGAGCGTCTAGGATTTACTTGTCAATAGCTCGCCTGGGAAACATCCAGAGAAGTCAAAGACAGTGCTTCTATACTAATTGCCAGGCGCTGAGACGAATGCCGCCAAGATCGAGCGTCTATGACTTACGGTTCAAGAATTAGCCTCAGAAACAGTGGGAAACAGTGCTTCTACACTAATTGCCAGGCGCTGAGACGAATGCCGCCAAGATCGAGCGTCTATGACTTACGGTTCAAGAATTAGCCTCAGAACCAGTGGTTCTGAACATGCTGCCAATAGATCGCCTGGGAAACATCCAGAGAAGTCCAAGATAGTGTTTTTTAGACTGGCTGCCACGAGCTGAAACGAATGCAGCCAAGAGCGAGCGTCTTTGACTTACGGTTCAAGAGTTATTCACAGAAACATGGTTCTGAACTTTGCTGCCAGCCGCGAAAGCGAAAATAACCAAGATCGAGCGTCTAGGATTTACTTGTCAATAGCTCGCCTGGGAAACATCCAGAGAATTCAAAGATAGTGCTTCCATACTAATTGCCAGGCGCTGAGACGAATGCCGCCAAGATCAAGCGTCTAAGACTTACGGTTCAATAATTAGCCTCAGAAACAGTGGTTCTGAACATGCTGCCAATAGCTCGCCTGGGAAACATCCAGAGAAGTCCAAGATAGGGTTTTTTTAGACTGGCTGCCACGAGCTGAAACGAATGCAGCCAAGAGCGAGCGTCTGACTTACGGTTCAAGAGTTATCACAGAAACATGGTTCTGAACTTTGCTGCCAGCCGCGAAAGCGAAAGTAACCAAGATCGAGCGTCTAGGATTTACTTGTGAATAGCTCGCCTGGGAAACATCCAGAAAAGTCAAAGACAGTGCTTCTATACTAATTGCCAGGCGCTGAGACGAATGCCGCCAAGATCAAGCGTCTAAGACTTACGGTTCAAGAATTAGCCTCAGAAACAGTGGGAAACAGTGCTTCTATACTAATTGCCAGGCGCTGAGACGAATGCCGCCAAGATCGAGCGTCTATGACTTACGGTTCAAGAATTAGCCTCAGAAACAGTGGTTCTGAACATGCTGCCAATAGCTCGCCTGGGAAACATCCAGAGAAGTCCAAGATAGTGTTTTTTTTAGACTGGCTGCCACGAGCTGAAACGAATGCAGCCAAGAGCGAGCGTCTGTGACTTACGGTTCAAAAGTTATTCACATAAACATGGTTCTGAACTTTGCTGCCAGCCGCGAAAGCCAAAGCAACCAAGATCGAGCGTCTAGGATTTACTTGTGAATAGCTCGCCTGGAAAACATCCAGAGAAGTCAAAGACAGTGCAGCTATACTAATTGCCAGGCGCTGAGACGAATGCCGCCAAGATCAAGCGTCTAAGACTTACGGTTCAAGAATTAGCCTCAGAAACAGTGGGAAACAGTGCTTCTATACTAATTGCCAGGCGCTGAGACGAATGCCGCCAAGATCGAGCGTCTATGACTTACGGTTCAAGAATTAGCCTCAGAAACAGTGGTTCTGAACATGCTGCCAATAGCTCGCCTGGGAAACATCCAGAGAAGTCCAAGATAGTGTTTTTTAGACTGGCTGCCACGAGCTGAAACGAATGCAGCCAAGAGCGAGCGTCTGTGACTTACGGTTCAAGAGTTATTCACAGAAACATGGTTCGGATCTTTGCTGCCAGCCGCGAAAGCGAAAATAACCAAGATCGAGCGTCTAGGATTTACTAGTCAATAGTTCGCCTGGAAAACATCCAGAGAAGTCAAAGACAGTGCAGCTATACTAATTGCCAGGCGCTGAGACGAATGCCGCAAGGATCAAGCGTCTAAGACTTACGGTTCAAGAATTAGCCTCAGAAACAGTGGGAAACAGTGCTTCTATACTAATTGCCAGGCGCTGAGACGAATGCCGCCAAGATCGAGCGTCTATGACTTACGGTTCAGGAATTAGCCTCAGAAACAGTGGTTCTGAACATGCTGCTAATAGCTCGCCTGGGAAACATCCAGAGAAGTCCAATATAGTGTTTTTTAGACTGGCTGCCACGAGCTGAAACGAATGCAACCAAGAGCGAGCGTCTGTGACTTACGATTCAAGAGTTATTCACAGAAACATGGTTCTGAACTTTGCTGCCAGCCGCGAAAGCGAAAGTAACCAAGATCGAGCATCTAGGATTTACTTGTGAATAGCTCGCCTGGGAAACATCCAGAGAAGTCAAAGACAGTGCTTCTATACTAATTGCCAGGCGCTGAGACGAATGCCGCCAAGATCAAGCGTCTAAGACTTACGGTTCAAGAATTAGCCTCAGAAACAGTGGGAAACAGTGCTTCTATACTAATTGCCAGGCGCTGAGACGAATGCCGCCAAGATCGAGCGTCTATGACTTACGGTTCAAGAATTAGCCTCAGAAACAGTGGTTCTGAACATGCTGCTAATAGCTCGCCTGGGAAACATCCAGAGAAGTCCAATATAGTGTTTTTTAGACTGGCTGCCACGAGCTGAAACGAATGCAGCCAAGAGCGAGCGTCTGTGACTTACGGTTCAAGAGTTATTCACATAAACATGGTTCGGAACTTTGCTGCCAGCCGCGAAAGCGAAAATAACCAAGATCGAGCGTCTTGGATTTACTTGTAAATAGCTCGCCTGGGAAACTTTCAGATAAGTCAAAGACAGTGCTTCTATACTAATTGCCAGGCGCTGAGACGAATGCCGCCAAGATCAAGCGTCTAAGACTTACGGTTCAAGAATTAGCCTCAGAAACAGTGGGAAACAGTGCTTCTATACTAATTGCCAGGCGCTGAGACGAATGCCGCCAAGATCGAGCGTCTATGACTTACGGTTCAAGAATTAGCCTCAGAAACAGTGGTTCTGAACATGCTGCCAATAGCTCGCCTGGGAAACATCCAGAGAAGTCCAAGATAGTGTTTTTTTTAGACTGGCTGCCACGAGCTGAAACGAATGCAGCCAAGAGCGAGCGTCTGTGACTTACGGTTCAAAAGTTATTCACATAAACATGGTTCTGAACTTTGCTGCCAGCCGCGAAAGCCAAAGCAACCAAGATCGAGCGTCTAGGATTTACTTGTGAATAGCTCGCCTGGAAAACATCCAGAGAAGTCAAAGACAGTGCAGCTATACTAATTGCCAGGCGCTGAGACGAATGCCGCCAAGATCAAGCGTCTAAGACTTACGGTTCAAGAATTAGCCTCAGAAACAGTGGGAAACAGTGCTTCTATACTAATTGCCAGGCGCTGAGACGAATGCCGCCAAGATCGAGCGTCTATGACTTACGGTTCAAGAATTAGCCTCAGAAACAGTGGTTCTGAACATGCTGCCAATAGCTCGCCTGGGAAACATCCAGAGAAGTCCAAGATAGTGTTTTTTAGACTGGCTGCCACGAGCTGAAACGAAAGCAGCCAAGAGCGAGCGTCTGTCACTTACGGTTCAAGAGTTATTCACAGAAACATGGTTCTGAACTTTGCTGCCAGCCGCGAAAGCGAAAATAACCAAGATCGAGCGTCTAGGATTTACTTGTCAATAGCTCGCCTGGGAAACATCCAGTGAAGTCAAAGACAGTGCTTCTATACTAATTGCCAGGCGCTGAGACGAATGCCGCCAAGATCGAGCGTCTATGACTTACGGTTCAAGAATTAGCCTCAGAAACAGTGGGAAACAGTGCTTCTATACTAATTTCCAGGTGCTGAGACGAATGCTGCCAAGATCGAGCGTCTATGACTTACGGTTCAAGAATTAGCCTCAGAAACAGTGGTTCTAAACATGCTGCCAATAGCTCGACTGGGAAACATCCAGAGAAGTCCAAGATAGTGTTTTTTAGACTGACTGCCACGAGCTGAAACGAATGCAGCCAAGAGCGAGCGTCTGTCACTTACGGTTCAAGAGTTATTCACAGAAACATGGTTCTGAACTTTGCTGCCAGCCGCGAAAGCGAAAATAACCAAGATCGAGCGTCTAGGATTTACTTGTCAATAGCTCGCCTGGGAAACATCCAGAGAAGTCAAAGATAGTGCTTCCATACTAATTGCCAGGCGCTGAGACGAATGCCGCCAAGATCAAGCGTCTAAGACTTACGGTTCAATAATTAGCCTCAGAAACAGTGGGAAACAGTGCTTCTATACTAATTGCCAGGCGCTGAGACGAATGCCGCCAAGATCGAGCGTCTATGACTTACGGTTCAAGAATTAGCCTCAGAAACAGTGGTTTTGAACATGCTGCCAATAGCTCGCCGGGGAAACATCCAGAGAAGTCCAAGATAGTGTTTTTTTAGACTGGCTGCCACGAGCTGAAACGAATGCAGCCAAGAGCGAGCGTCTGTGACTTACGGTTCAAAAGTTATTCACATAAACATGGTTCTGAACTTTGCTGCCAGCCGCGAAAGCGAAAGCAACCAAGATCGAGCGTCTAGGATTTACTTGTGAATAGCTCGCCTGGAAAACATCCAGAGAAGTCAAAGACAGTGCAGCTATACTAATTGCCAGGCGCTGAGACGAATGCCGCAAGGATCAAGCGTCTAAGACTTACGGTTCAAGAATTAGCCTCAGAAACAGTGGGAAACAGTGCTTCTATACTAATTGCCAGGCGCTGAGACGAATGCCGCCAAGATCGAGCGTCTATGACTTACGGTTCAAGAATTAGCCTCAGAAACAGTGGTTCTGAACATGCTGCCAATAGCTCGCCTG
Source organism: Rhinoderma darwinii (assembly GCF_050947455.1). NCBI lineage: Eukaryota > Metazoa > Chordata > Amphibia > Anura > Rhinodermatidae > Rhinoderma > Rhinoderma darwinii. Next base: position 27,337 of record NW_027463834.1, read on the forward strand.
GGAAACATCCAGAGAAGTCCAAGATAGTGTTTTTTAGACTGGCTGCCACGAGCTGAAACGAATGCAGCCAAGAGCGAGCGTCTGTCACTTACGGTTCAAGAGTTATTCACAGAAACATGGTTCTGAACTTTGCTGCCAGCCGCGAAAGCGAAAATAACCAAGATCGAGCGTCTAGGATTTACTTGTCAATAGCTCGCCTGGGAAACTTTCAGATAAGTCAAAGACTGCTTCTATACTAATTGCCAGGCGCTGAGACGAATGCCGCCAAGATCAAGCGTCTAAGACTTACGGTTCAAGAATTAGCCTCAGAAACAGTGGGAAACAGTGCTTCTATACTAATTGCCAGGCGCTGAGACGAATGCCGCCAAGATCGAGCGTCTATGACTTACGGTTCAAGAATTAGCCTCAGAAACAGTGGTTCTGAACATGCTGCCAATAGCTCGCCTGGGAAACATCCAGAGAAGTCCAAGATAGTGTTTTTTAGACTGGCTGCCACGAGCTGAAACGAATGCAGCCAAGAGCGAGCGTCTGTGACTTACGGTTCAAGAGTTATTCACAGAAACATGGTTCTGAACTTTGCTGCCAGCCGCGAAAGCGAAAGTAACCAAGATCGAGCGTCTAGGATTTACTTGTCAATAGCTCGCCTGGGAAACATCCAGAGAAGTCAAAGACAGTGCTTCTATACTAATTGCCAGGCGCTGAGACGAATGCCGCCAAGATCAAGCGTCTAAGACTTACGGTTCAAGAATTAGCCTCAGAAACAGTGGGAAACAGTGCTTCTATACTAATTGCCAGGCGCTGAGACGAATGCCGCCAAGATCGAGCGTCTATGACTTACGGTTCAAGAATTAGCCTCAGAAACAGTGGTTCTGAACATGCTGCCAATAGATCGCCTGGGAAACATCCAGAGAAGTCCAAGATAGTGTTTTTTAGACTGGCTGCCACGAGCTGAAACGAATGCAGCCAAGAGCGAGCGTCTTTGACTTACGGTTCAAGAGTTATTCACAGAAACATGGTTCTGAACTTTGCTGCCAGCCGCGAAAGCGAAAATAACCAAGATCGAGCGTCTAGGATTTACTTGTCAATAGCTCGCCTGGGAAACATCCAGAGAATTCAAAGATAGTGCTTCCATACTAATTGCCAGGCGCTGAGACGAATGCCGCCAAGATCAAGCGTCTAAGACTTACGGTTCAATAATTAGCCTCAGAAACAGTGGGAAACAGTGCTTCTATACTAATTGCCAGGCGCTGAGACGAATGCCGCCAAGATCGAGCGTCTATGACTTACGGTTCAAGAATTAGCCTCAGAAACAGTGGTTTTGAACATGCTGCCAATAGCTCGCCGGGGAAACATCCAGAGAAGTCCAAGATAGTGTTTTTTAGACTGGCTGCCACGAGCTGAAACGAATGCAGCCAAGAGCGAGCGTCTGTGACTTACGGTTCAAAAGTTATTCACATAAACATAGTTCTGAACTTTGCTGCCAGCCGCGAAAGCGAAAGCAACCAAGATCGAGCGTCTAGGATTTACTTGTGAATAGCTCGCCTGGAAAACATCCAGAGAAGTCAAAGACAGTGCAGCTATACTAATTGCCAGGCGCTGAGACGAATGCCGCAAGGATCAAGCGTCTAAGACTTACGGTTCAAGAATTAGCCTCAGAAACAGTGGGAAACAGTGCTTCTATACTAATTGCCAGGCGCTGAGACGAATGCCGCCAAGATCGAGCGTCTATGACTTACGGTTCAAGAATTAGCCTCAGAAACAGTGGTTCTGAACATGCTGCCTATAGCTCGCCTGGGAAACATCCAGAGAAGTCCAAGATAGTGTTTTTTAGACTGGCTGCCACGAGCTGAAACGAATGCAGCCAAGAGCGAGCGTCTGTCACTTACGGTTCAAGAGTTATTCACAGAAACATGGTTCTGAACTTTGCTGCCAGCCGCGAAAGCGAAAATAACCAAGATCGAGCGTCTAGGATTTACTTGTCAATAGCTCGCCTGGGAAACTTTCAGATAAGTCAAAGACTGCTTCTATACTAATTGCCAGGCGCTGAGACGAATGCCGCCAAGATCAAGCGTCTAAGACTTACGGTTCAAGAATTAGCCTCAGAAACAGTGGGAAACAGTGCTTCTATACTAATTGCCAGGCGCTGAGACGAATGCCGCCAAGATCGAGCGTCTATGACTTACGGTTCAAGAATTAGCCTCAGAAACAGTGGTTCTGAACATGCTGCTAATAGCTCGCCTGGGAAACATCCAGAGATGTCCAATATAGTGTTTTTTAGACTGGCTGCCACGAGCTGAAACGAATGCAGCCAAGAGCGAGCGTCTGTGACTTACGGTTCAAGAGTTATTCACAGAAACATGGTTCTGAACTTTGCTGCCAGCCGCGAAAGCGAAAGTAACCAAGATCGAGCGTCTAGGATTTACTTGTGAATAGCTCGCCTGGGAAACATCCAGAGAAGTCAAAGACAGTGCTTCTATACTAATTGCCAGGCGCTGAGACGAATGCCGCCAAGATCAAGCGTCTAAGACTTACGGTTCAAGAATTAGCCTCAGAAACAGTGGTTCTGAACATGCTGCCAATAGCTCGCCTGGGAAACATCCAGAGAAGTCCAAGATAGTGTTTTTTAGACTGGCTGCCACGAGCTGAAACGAATGCAGCCAAGAGCGAGCGTCTGTCACTTACGGTTCAAGAGTTATTCACAGAAACATGGTTCTGAACTTTGCTGCCAGCCGCGAAAAAGAAAGCAACCAAGATCGAGCGTCTAGGATTTACTTGTGAATAGCTCGCCTGGAAAACATCCAGAGAAGTCAAAGACAGTGCAGCTATACTAATTGCCAGGCGCTGAGACGAATGCCGCAAGGATCAAGCGTCTAAGACTTACGGTTCAAGAATTAGCCTCAGAAACAGTGGGAAACAGTGCTTCTATACTAATTGCCAGGCGCTGAGACGAATGCCGCCAAGATCGAGCGTCTATGACTTACGGTTCAAGAATTAGCCTCAGAAACAGTGGTTCTGAACATGCTGCCAATAGCTCGCCTGGGAAACATCCAGAGAAGTCCAAGATAGTGTTTTTTAGACTGGCTGCCACGAGCTGAAACGAATGCAGCCAAGAGCGAGCGTCTGTCACTTACGGTTCAAGAGTTATTCACAGAAACATGGTTCTGAACTTTGCTGCCAGCCGCGAAAGCGAAAATAACCAAGATCGAGCGTCTAGGATTTACTTGTCAATAGCTCGCCTGGGAAACTTTCAGATAAGTCAAAGACTGCTTCTATACTAATTGCCAGGCGCTGAGACGAATGCCGCCAAGATCAAGCGTCTAAGACTTACGGTTCAAGAATTAGCCTCAGAAACAGTGGGAAACAGTGCTTCTATACTAATTGCCAGGCGCTGAGACGAATGCCGCCAAGATCGAGCGTCTATGACTTACGGTTCAAGAATTAGCCTCAGAAACAGTGGTTCTGAACATGCTGCTAATAGCTCGCCTGGGAAACATCCAGAGATGTCCAATATAGTGTTTTTTAGACTGGCTGCCACGAGCTGAAACGAATGCAGCCAAGAGCGAGCGTCTGTGACTTACGGTTCAAGAGTTATTCACAGAAACATGGTTCTGAACTTTGCTGCCAGCCGCGAAAGCGAAAGTAACCAAGATCGAGCGTCTAGGATTTACTTGTGAATAGCTCGCCTGGAAAACATCCAGAGAAGTCAAAGACAGTGCAGCTATACTAATTGCCAGGCGCTGAGACGAATGCCGCAAGGATCAAGCGTCTAAGACTTACGGTTCAAGAATTAGCCTCAGAAACAGTGGGAAACAGTGCTTCTATACTAATTGCCAGGCGCTGAGACGAATGCCGCCAAGATCGAGCGTCTATGACTTACGGTTCAAGAATTAGCCTCAGAAACAGTGGTTCTGAACATGCTGCCAATAGCTCGCCTGGGAAACATCCAGAGAAGTCCAAGATAGTGTTTTTTAGACTGGCTGCCACGAGCTGAAACGAATGCAGCCAAGAGCGAGCGTCTGTCACTTACGGTTCAAGAGTTATTCACAGAAACATGGTTCTGAACTTTGCTGCCAGCCGCGAAAGCGAAAGTAACCAAGATCGAGCGTCTAGGATTTACTTGTGAATAGCTCGCCTGGGAAACATCCAGAGAAGTCAAAGACAGTGCTTCCATACTAATTGCCAGGCGCTGAGACGAATACCGCCAAGATCGAGCGTCTATGACTTACGGTTCAAGAATTAGCCTCAGAAACAGTGGTTCTGAACATGCTGCCAATAGCTCGCCTGGGAAACATCCAGAGAAGTCCAAGATAGTGTTTTTTAGACTGGCTGCCACGAGCTGAAACGAATGCAGCCAAGAGCGAGCGTCTGTCACTTACGGTTCAAGAGTTATTCACAGAAACATGGTTCTGAACTTTGCTGCCAGCCGCGAAAGCGAAAATAACCAAGATCGAGCGTCTAGGATTTACTTGTCAATAGCTCGCCTGGGAAACTTTCAGATAAGTCAAAGACTGCTTCTATACTAATTGCCAGGCGCTGAGACGAATGCCGCCAAGATCAAGCGTCTAAGACTTACGGTTCAAGAATTAGCCTCAGAAACAGTGGGAAACAGTGCTTCTATACTAATTGCCAGGCGCTGAGACGAATGCCGCCAAGATCGAGCGTCTATGACTTACGGTTCAAGAATTAGCCTCAGAAACAGTGGTTCTGAACATGCTGCCAATAGCTCGCCTGGGAAACATCCAGAGAAGTCCAAGATAGTGTTTTTTAGACTGGCTGCCACGAGCTGAAACGAATGCAGCCAAGAGCGAGCGTCTGTGACTTACGGTTCAAGAGTTATTCACAGAAACATGGTTCTGAACTTTGCTGCCAGCCGCGAAAGCGAAAGTAACCAAGATCGAGCGTCTAGGATTTACTTGTCAATAGCTCGCCTGGGAAACATCCAGAGAAGTCAAAGACAGTGCTTCTATACTAATTGCCAGGCGCTGAGACGAATGCCGCCAAGATCGAGCGTCTATGACTTACGGTTCAAGAATTAGCCTCAGAACCAGTGGTTCTGAACATGCTGCCAATAGATCGCCTGGGAAACATCCAGAGAAGTCCAAGATAGTGTTTTTTAGACTGGCTGCCACGAGCTGAAACGAATGCAGCCAAGAGCGAGCGTCTTTGACTTACGGTTCAAGAGTTATTCACAGAAACATGGTTCTGAACTTTGCTGCCAGCCGCGAAAGCGAAAATAACCAAGATCGAGCGTCTAGGATTTACTTGTCAATAGCTCGCCTGGGAAACATCCAGAGAAGTCAAAGATAGTGCTTCCATACTAATTGCCAGGCGCTGAGACGAATGCCGCCAAGATCAAGCGTCTAAGACTTACGGTTCAATAATTAGCCTCAGAAACAGTGGGAAACAGTGCTTCTATACTAATTGCCAGGCGCTGAGACGAATGCCGCCAAGATCGAGCGTCTATGACTTACGGTTCAAGAATTAGCCTCAGAAACAGTGGTTTTGAACATGCTGCCAATAGCTCGCCGGGGAAACATCCAGAGAAGTCCAAGATAGTGTTTTTTAGACTGGCTGCCACGAGCTGAAACGAATGCAGCCAAGAGCGAGCGTCTGTGACTTACGGTTCAAGAGTTATTCACAGAAACATGGTTCTGAACTTTGCTGCCAGCCGCGAAAGCGAAAGTAACCAAGATCGAGCGTCTAGGATTTACTTGTGAATAGCTCGCCTGGGAAACATCCAGAGAAGTCAAAGACAGTGCTTCTATACTAATTGAAAGGCGCTGAGACGAATGCCGCCAAGATCAAGCGTCTAAGACTTACGGTTCAAGAATTAGCCTCAGAAACAGTGGTTCTGAACATGCTGCCAATAGCTCGCCTGGGAAACATCCAGAGAAGTCCAAGATAGTGTTTTTTAGACTGGCTGCCACGAGCTGAAACGAATGCAGCCAAGAGCGAGCGTCTGTCACTTACGGTTCAAGAGTTATTCACAGAAACATGGTTCTGAACTTTGCTGCCAGCCGCGAAAGCGAAAGCAACCAAGATCGAGCGTCTAGGATTTACTTGTGAATAGCTCGCCTGGAAAACATCCAGAGAAGTCAAAGACAGTGCAGCTATACTAATTGCCAGGCGCTGAGACGAATGCCGCAAGGATCAAGCGTCTAAGACTTACGGTTCAAGAATTAGCCTCAGAAACAGTGGGAAACAGTGCTTCTATACTAATTGCCAGGCGCTGAGACGAATGCCGCCAAGATCGAGCGTCTATGACTTACGGTTCAAGAATTAGCCTCAGAAACAGTGGTTCTGAACATGCTGCCAATAGCTCGCCTGGGAAACATCCAGAGAAGTCCAAGATAGTGTTTTTTAGACTGGCTGCCACGAGCTGAAACGAATGCAGCCAAGAGCGAGCGTCTGTGACTTACGGTTCAAGAGTTATTCACAGAAACATGGTTCTGAACTTTGCTGCCAGCCGCGAAAGCGAAAGTAACCAAGATCGAGCGTCTAGGATTTACTTGTGAATAGCTCGCCTGGGAAACATCCAGAGAAGTCAAAGACAGTGCTTCCATACTAATTGCCAGGCGCTGAGACGAATGCCGCCAAGATCGAGCGTCTATGACTTACGGTTCAAGAATTAGCCTCAGAAACAGTGGTTCTGAACATGCTGCCAATAGCTCGCCTGGGAAACATCCAGAGAAGTCCAAGATAGTGTTTTTTAGACTGGCTGCTACGAGCTGAAACGAATGCAGCCAAGAGCGAGCGTCTGTCACTTACGGTTCAAGAGTTATTCACAGAAACATGGTTCTGAACTTTGCTGCCAGCCGCGAGAGCGAAAATAACCAAGATCGAGCGTCTAGGATTTACTTGTCAATAGCTCGCCTGGGAAACTTTCAGATAAGTCAAAGACTGCTTCTATACTAATTGCCAGGCGCTGAGACGAATGCCGCCAAGATCAAGCGTCTAAGACTTACGGTTCAAGAATTAGCCTCAGAAACAGTGGGAAACAGTGCTTCTATACTAATTGCCAGGCGCTGAGACGAATGCCGCCAAGATCGAGCGTCTATGACTTACGGTTCAACAATTAGCCTCAGAAACAGTGGTTCTGAACATGCTGCTAATAGCTCGCCTGGGAAACATCCAGAGAAGTCCAATATAGTGTTTTTTAGACTGGCTGCCACGAGCTGAAACGAATGCAGCCAAGAGCGAGCGTCTGTCACTTACGGTTCAAGAGTTATTCACAGAAACATGGTTCTGAACTTTGCTGCCAGCCGCGAAAGCGAAAGCAACCAAGATCGAGCGTCTAGGATTTACTTGTGAATAGCTCGCCTGGAAAACATCCAGAGAAGTCAAAGACAGTGCAGCTATACTAATTGCCAGGCGCTGAGACGAATGCCGCAAGGATCAAGCGTCTAAGACTTACGGTTCAAGAATTAGCCTCAGAAACAGTGGGAAACAGTGCTTCTATACTAATTGCCAGGCGCTGAGACGAATGCCGCCAAGATCGAGCGTCTATGACTTACGGTTCAAGAATTAGCCTCAGAAACAGTGGTTCTGAACATGCTGCCAATAGCTCGCCTGGGAAACATCCAGAGAAGTCCAAGATAGTGTTTTTTAGACTGGCTGCCACGAGCTGAAACGAATGCAGCCAAGAGCGAGCGTCTGTCACTTACGGTTCAAGAGTTATTCACAGAAACATGGTTCTGAACTTTGCTGCCAGCCGCGAAAGCGAAAATAACCAAGATCGAGCGTCTAGGATTTACTTGTCAATAGCTCGCCTGGGAAACTTTCAGATAAGTCAAAGACTGCTTCTATACTAATTGCCAGGCGCTGAGACGAATGCCGCCAAGATCAAGCGTCTAAGACTTACGGTTCAAGAATTAGCCTCAGAAACAGTGGGAAACAGTGCTTCTATACTAATTGCCAGGCGCTGAGACGAATGCCGCCAAGATCGAGCGTCTATGACTTACGGTTCAAGAATTAGCCTCAGAAACAGTGGTTCTGAACATGCTGCTAATAGCTCGCCTGGGAAACATCCAGAGATGTCCAATATAGTGTTTTTTAGACTGGCTGCCACGAGCTGAAACGAATGCAGCCAAGAGCGAGCGTCTGTGACTTACGGTTCAAGAGTTATTCACAGAAACATGGTTCTGAACTTTGCTGCCAGCCGCGAAAGCGAAAGTAACCAAGATCGAGCGTCTAGGATTTACTTGTGAATAGCTCGCCTGGGAAACATCCAGAGAAGTCAAAGACAGTGCTTCTATACTAATTGCCAGGCGCTGAGACGAATGCCGCCAAGATCAAGCGTCTAAGACTTACGGTTCAAGAATTAGCCTCAGAAACAGTGGTTCTGAACATGCTGCCAATAGCTCGCCTGGGAAACATCCAGAGAAGTCCAAGATAGTGTTTTTTAGACTGGCTGCCACGAGCTGAAACGAATGCAGCCAAGAGCGAGCGTCTGTCACTTACGGTTCAAGAGTTATTCACAGAAACATGGTTCTGAACTTTGCTGCCAGCCGCGAAAGCGAAAGCAACCAAGATCGAGCGTCTAGGATTTACTTGTGAATAGCTCGCCTGGAAAACATCCAGAGAAGTCAAAGACAGTGCAGCTATACTAATTGCCAGGCGCTGAGACGAATGCCGCAAGGATCAAGCGTCTAAGACTTACGGTTCAAGAATTAGCCTCAGAAACAGTGGGAAACAGTGCTTCTATACTAATTGCCAGGCGCTGAGACGAATGCCGCCAAGATCGAGCGTCTATGACTTACGGTTCAAGAATTAGCCTCAGAAACAGTGGTTCTGAACATGCTGCCAATAGCTCGCCTGGGAAACATCCAGAGAAGTCCAAGATAGTGTTTTTTAGACTGGCTGCCACGAGCTGAAACGAATGCAGCCAAGAGCGAGCGTCTGTGACTTACGGTTCAAGAGTTATTCACAGAAACATGGTTCTGAACTTTGCTGCCAGCCGCGAAAGCGAAAGTAACCAAGATCGAGCGTCTAGGATTTACTTGTGAATAGCTCGCCTGGGAAACATCCAGAGAAGTCAAAGACAGTGCTTCCATACTAATTGCCAGGCGCTGAGACGAATGCCGCCAAGATCGAGCGTCTATGACTTACGGTTCAAGAATTAGCCTCAGAAACAGTGGTTCTGAACATGCTGCCAATAGCTCGCCTGGGAAACATCCAGAGAAGTCCAAGATAGTGTTTTTTAGACTGGCTGCCACGAGCTGAAACGAATGCAGCCAAGAGCGAGCGTCTGTCACTTACGGTTCAAGAGTTATTCACAGAAACATGGTTCTGAACTTTGCTGCCAGCCGCGAAAGCGAAAATAACCAAGATCGAGCGTCTAGGATTTACTTGTCAATAGCTCGCCTGGGAAACTTTCAGATAAGTCAAAGACTGCTTCTATACTAATTGCCAGGCGCTGAGACGAATGCCGCCAAGATCAAGCGTCTAAGACTTACGGTTCAAGAATTAGCCTCAGAAACAGTGGGAAACAGTGCTTCTATACTAATTGCCAGGCGCTGAGACGAATGCCGCCAAGATCGAGCGTCTATGACTTACGGTTCAACAATTAGCCTCAGAAACAGTGGTTCTGAACATGCTGCTAATAGCTCGCCTGGGAAACATCCAGAGAAGTCCAAGATAGTGTTTTTTAGACTGGCTGCCACGAGCTGAAACGAATGCAGCCAAGAGCGAGCGTCTGTCACTTACGGTTCAAGAGTTATTCACAGAAACATGGTTCTGAACTTTGCTGCCAGCCGCGAAAGCGAAAGCAACCAAGATCGAGCGTCTAGGATTTACTTGTGAATAGCTCGCCTGGAAAACATCCAGAGAAGTCAAAGACAGTGCAGCTATACTAATTGCCAGGCGCTGAGACGAATGCCGCAAGGATCAAGCGTCTAAGACTTACGGTTCAAGAATTAGCCTCAGAAACAGTGGGAAACAGTGCTTCTATACTAATTGCCAGGCGCTGAGACGAATGCCGCCAAGATCGAGCGTCTATGACTTACGGTTCAAGAATTAGCCTCAGAAACAGTGGTTCTGAACATGCTGCCAATAGCTCGCCTGGGAAACATCCAGAGAAGTCCAAGATAGTGTTTTTTAGACTGGCTGCCACGAGCTGAAACGAATGCAGCCAAGAGCGAGCGTCTGTCACTTACGGTTCAAGAGTTATTCACAGAAACATGGTTCTGAACTTTGCTGCCAGCCGCGAAAGCGAAAATAACCAAGATCGAGCGTCTAGGATTTACTTGTCAATAGCTCGCCTGGGAAACTTTCAGATAAGTCAAAGACTGCTTCTATACTAATTGCCAGGCGCTGAGACGAATGCCGCCAAGATCAAGCGTCTAAGACTTACGGTTCAAGAATTAGCCTCAGAAACAGTGGGAAACAGTGCTTCTATACTAATTTCCAGGCGCTGAGACGAATGCCGCCAAGATCGAGCGTCTATGACTTACGGTTCAAGAATTAGCCTCAGAAACAGTGGTTCTGAACATGCTGCTAATAGCTCGCCTGGGAAACATCCAGAGAAGTCCAATATAGTGTTTTTTAGACTGGCTGCCACGAGCTGAAACGAATGCAGCCAAGAGCGAGCGTCTGTGACTTACGGTTCAAGAGTTATTCACAGAAACATGGTTCTGAACTTTGCTGCCAGCCGCGAAAGCGAAAGTAACCAAGATCGAGCGTCTAGGATTTACTTGTGAATAGCTCGCCTGGGAAACATCCAGAGAAGTCAAAGACAGTGCTCCTATACTAATTGCCAGGCGCTGAGACGAATGCCGCCAAGATCAAGCGTCTAAGACTTACGGTTCAAGAATTAGCCTCAGAAACAGTGGTTCTGAACATGCTGCCAATAGCTCGCCTGGGAAACATCCAGAGAAGTCCAAGATAGTGTTTTTTAGACTGGCTGCCACGAGCTGAAACGAATGCAGCCAAGAGCGAGCGTCTGTCACTTACGGTTCAAGAGTTATTCACAGAAACATGGTTCTGAACTTTGCTGCCAGCCGCGAAAGCGAAAGCAACCAAGATCGAGCGTCTAGGATTTACTTGTGAATAGCTCGCCTGGAAAACATCCAGAGAAGTCAAAGACAGTGCAGCTATACTAATTGCCAGGCGCTGAGACGAATGCCGCAAGGATCAAGCGTCTAAGACTTACGGTTCAAGAATTAGCCTCAGAAACAGTGGGAAACAGTGCTTCTATACTAATTGCCAGGCGCTGAGACGAATGCCGCCAAGATCGAGCGTCTATGACTTACGGTTCAAGAATTAGCCTCAGAAACAGTGGGAAACAGTGCTTCTATACTAATTGCCAGGCGCTGAGACGAATGCCGCCAAGATCGAGCGTCTATGACTTACGGTTCAAGAATTAGCCTCAGAAACAGTGGTTCTGAACATGCTGCTAATAGCTCGCCTGGGAAACATCCAGAGAAGTCCAATATAGTGTTTTTTAGACTGGCTGCCACGAGCTGAAACGAATGCAGCCAAGAGCGAGCGTCTGTCACTTACGGTTCAAGAGTTATTCACAGAAACATGGTTCTGAACTTTGCTGCCAGCCGCGAAAGCGAAAGCAACCAAGATCGAGCGTCTAGGATTTACTTGTGAATAGCTCGCCTGGAAAACATCCAGAGAAGTCAAAGACAGTGCAGCTATACTAATTGCCAGGCGCTGAGACGAAAGCCGCAAGGATCAAGCGTCTAAGACTTACGGTTCAAGAATTAGCCTCAGAAACAGTGGGAAACAGTGCTTCTATACTAATTGCCAGGCGCTGAGACGAATGCCGCCAAGATCGAGCGTCTATGACTTACGGTTCAAGAATTAGCCTCAGAAACAGTGGTTCTGAACATGCTGCCAATAGCTCGCCTGGGAAACATCCAGAGAAGTCCAAGATAGTGTTTTTTAGACTGGCTGCCACGAGCTGAAACGAATGCAGCCAAGAGCGAGCGTCTGTCACTTACGGTTCAAGAGTTATTCACAGAAACATGGTTCTGAACTTTGCTGCCAGCCGCGAAAGCGAAAATAACCAAGATCGAGCGTCTAGGATTTACTTGTCAATAGCTCGCCTGGGAAACTTTCAGATAAGTCAAAGACTGCTTCTATACTAATTGCCAGGCGCTGAGACGAATGCCGCCAAGATCAAGCGTCTAAGACTTACGGTTCAAGAATTAGCCTCAGAAACAGTGGGAAACAGTGCTTCTATACTAATTGCCAGGCGCTGAGACGAATGCCGCCAAGATCGAGCGTCTATGACTTACGGTTCAAGAATTAGCCTCAGAAACAGTGGGAAACAGTGCTTCTATACTAATTGCCAGGCGCTGAGACGAATGCCGCCAAGATCGAGCGTCTATGACTTACGGTTCAAGAATTAGCCTCAGAAACAGTGGTTCTGAACATGCTGCTAATAGCTCGCCTGGGAAACATCCAGAGAAGTCCAATATAGTGTTTTTTAGACTGGCTGCCACGAGCTGAAAGGAATGCAGCCAAGAGCGAGCGTCTGTCACTTACGGTTCAAGAGTTATTCACAGAAACATGGTTCTGAACTTTGCTGCCAGCCGCGAAAGCGAAAGCAACCAAGATCGAGCGTCTAGGATTTACTTGTGAATAGCTCGCCTGGAAAACATCCAGAGAAGTCAAAGACAGTGCAGCTATACTAATTGCCAGGCGCTGAGACGAAAGCCGCAAGGATCAAGCGTCTAAGACTTACGGTTCAAGAATTAGCCTCAGAAACAGTGGGAAACAGTGCTTCTATACTAATTGCCAGGCGCTGAGACGAATGCCGCCAAGATCGAGCGTCTATGACTTACGGTTCAAGAATTAGCCTCAGAAACAGTGGTTCTGAACATGCTGCCAATAGCTCGCCTGGGAAACATCCAGAGAAGTCCAAGATAGTGTTTTTTAGACTGGCTGCCACGAGCTGAAACGAATGCAGCCAAGAGCGAGCGTCTGTCACTTACGGTTCAAGAGTTATTCACAGAAACATGGTTCTGAACTTTGCTGCCAGCCGCGAAAGCGAAAATAACCAAGATCGAGCGTCTAGGATTTACTTGTCAATAGCTCGCCTGGGAAACTTTCAGATAAGTCAAAGACTGCTTCTATACTAATTGCCAGGCGCTGAGACGAATGCCGCCAAGATCAAGCGTCTAAGACTTACGGTTCAAGAATTAGCCTCAGAAACAGTGGGAAACAGTGCTTCTATACTAATTGCCAGGCGCTGAGACGAATGCCGCCAAGATCGAGCGTCTATGACTTACGGTTCAAGAATTAGCCTCAGAAACAGTGGTTCTGAACATGCTGCTAATAGCTCGCCTGGGAAACATCCAGAGAAGTCCAATATAGTGTTTTTTAGACTGGCTGCCACGAGCTGAAACGAATGCAGCCAAGAGCGAGCGTCTGTGACTTACGGTTCAAGAGTTATTCACAGAAACATGGTTCTGAACTTTGCTGCCAGCCGCGAAAGCGAAAGTAACCAAGATCGAGCGTCTAGGATTTACTTGTGAATAGCTCGCCTGGGAAACATCCAGAGAAGTCAAAGACAGTGCTTCTATACTAATTGCCAGGCGCTGAGACGAATGCCGCCAAGATCAAGCGTCTAAGACTTACGGTTCAAGAATTAGCCTCAGAAACAGTGGTTCTGAACATGCTGCCAATAGCTCGCCTGGGAAACATCCAGAGAAGTCCAAGATAGTGTTTTTTAGACTGGCTGCCACGAGCTGAAACGAATGCAGCCAAGAGCGAGCGTCTGTCACTTACGGTTCAAGAGTTATTCACAGAAACATGGTTCTGAACTTTGCTGCCAGCCGCGAAAGCGAAAGCAACCAAGATCGAGCGTCTAGGATTTACTTGTGAATAGCTCGCCTGGAAAACATCCAGAGAAGTCAAAGACAGTGCAGCTATACTAATTGCCAGGCGCTGAGACGAATGCCGCAAGGATCAAGCGTCTAAGACTTACGGTTCAAGAATTAGCCTCAGAAACAGTGGGAAACAGTGCTTCTATACTAATTGCCAGGCGCTGAGACGAATGCCGCCAAGATCGAGCGTCTATGACTTACGGTTCAAGAATTAGCCTCAGAAACAGTGGTTCTGAACATGCTGCCAATAGCTCGCCTGGGAAACATCCAGAGAAGTCCAAGATAGTGTTTTTTAGACTGGCTGCCACGAGCTTAAACGAATGCAGCCAAGAGCGAGCGTCTGTGACTTACGGTTCAAGAGTTATTCACAGAAACATGGTTCTGAACTTTGCTGCCAGCCGCGAAAGCGAAAGTAACCAAGATCGAGCGTCTAGGATTTACTTGTGAATAGCTCGCCTGGGAAACATCCAGAGAAGTCAAAGACAGTGCTTCCATACTAATTGCCAGGCGCTGAGACGAATGCCGCCAAGTTCAAGCGTCTAAGACTTACGGTTCAAGAATTAGCCTCAGAAACAGTGGTTCTGAACATGCTGCCAATAGCTCGCCTGGGAAACATCCAGAGAAGTCCAAGATAGTGTTTTTTAGACTGGCTGCCACGAGCTGAAACGAATGCAGCCAAGAGCGAGCGTCTGTCACTTACGGTTCAAGAGTTATTCACAGAAACATGGTTCTGAACTTTGCTGCCAGCCGCGAAAGCGAAAGTAACCAAGATCGAGCGTCTAGGATTTACTTGTCAATAGCTCGCCTGGGAAACTTTCAGATAAGTCAAAGACTGCTTCTATACTAATTGCCAGGCGCTGAGACGAATGCCGCCAAGATCAAGCGTCTAAGACTTACGGTTCAAGAATTAGCCTCAGAAACAGTGGGAAACAGTGCTTCTATACTAATTGCCAGGCGCTGAGACGAATGCCGCCAAGATCGAGCGTCTATGACTTACGGTTCAAGAATTAGCCTCAGAAACAGTGGTTCTGAACATGCTGCTAATAGCTCGCCTGGGAAACATCCAGAGAAGTCCAATATAGTGTTTTTTAGACTGGCTGCCACGAGCTGAAACGAATGCAGCCAAGAGCGAGCGTCTGTGACTTACGGTTCAAGAGTTATTCACAGAAACATGGTTCTGAACTTTGCTGCCAGCCGCGAAAGCGAAAGTAACCAAGATCGAGCGTCTAGGATTTACTTGTGAATAGCTCGCCTGGGAAACATCCAGAGAAGTCAAAGACAGTGCTTCTATACTAATTGCCAGGCGCTGAGACGAATGCCGCCAAGATCAAGCGTCTAAGACTTACGGTTCAAGAATTAGCCTCAGAAACAGTGGTTCTGAACATGCTGCCAATAGCTCGCCTGGGAAACATCCAGAGAAGTCCAAGATAGTGTTTTTTAGACTGGCTGCCACGAGCTGAAACGAATGCAGCCAAGAGCGAGCGTCTGTCACTTACGGTTCAAGAGTTATTCACAGAAACATGGTTCTGAACTTTGCTGCCAGCCGCGAAAGCGAAAGCAACCAAGATCGAGCGTCTAGGATTTACTTGTGAATAGCTCGCCTGGAAAACATCCAGAGAAGTCAAAGACAGTGCAGCTATACTAATTGCCAGGCGCTGAGACGAATGCCGCAAGGATCAAGCGTCTAAGACTTACGGTTCAAGAATTAGCCTCAGAAACAGTGGGAAACAGTGCTTCTATACTAATTGCCAGGCGCTGAGACGAATGCCGCCAAGATCGAGCGTCTATGACTTACGGTTCAAGAATTAGCCTCAGAAACAGTGGTTCTGAACATGCTGCCAATAGCTCGCCTGGGAAACATCCAGAGAAGTCCAAGATAGTGTTTTTTAGACTGGCTGCCACGAGCTTAAACGAATGCAGCCAAGAGCGAGCGTCTGTGACTTACGGTTCAAGAGTTATTCACAGAAACATGGTTCTGAACTTTGCTGCCAGCCGCGAAAGCGAAAGTAACCAAGATCGAGCGTCTAGGATTTACTTGTGAATAGCTCGCCTGGGAAACATCCAGAGAAGTCAAAGACAGTGCTTCCATACTAATTGCCAGGCGCTGAGACGAATGCCGCCAAGTTCAAGCGTCTAAGACTTACGGTTCAAGAATTAGCCTCAGAAACAGTGGTTCTGAACATGCTGCCAATAGCTCGCCTGGGAAACATCCAGAGAAGTCCAAGATAGTGTTTTTTAGACTGGCTGCCACGAGCTGAAACGAATGCAGCCAAGAGCGAGCGTCTGTCACTTACGGTTCAAGAGTTATTCACAGAAACATGGTTCTGAACTTTGCTGCCAGCCGCGAAAGCGAAAGTAACCAAGATCGAGCGTCTAGGATTTACTTGTGAATAGCTCGCCTGGGAAAAATCCAGAGAAGTCAAAGACAGTGCTTCTATACTAATTGCCAGGCGCTGAGACGAATGCCGCCAAGATCAAGCGTCTAAGACTTACGGTTCAAGAATTAGCCTCAGAAACAGTGGGAAACAGTGCTTCTATACTAATTGCCAGGCGCTGAGACGAATGCCGCCAAGATCGAGCGTCTATGACTTACGGTTCAAGAATTAGCCTCAGAAACAGTGGTTCTGAACATGCTGCCAATAGCTCGCCTGGGAAACATCCAGAGAAGTCCAAGATAGTGTTTTTTAGACTGTCTGCCACGAGCTGAAACGAATGCAGCCAAGAGCGAGCGTCTGTCACTTACGGTTCAAGAGTTATTCACAGAAACATGGTTCTGAACTTTGCTGCCAGCCGCGAAAGCGAAAATAACCAAGATCGAGCGTCTAGGATTTACTTGTCAATAGCTCGCCTGGGAAACTTTCAGATAAGTCAAAGACTGCTTCTATACTAATTGCCAGGCGCTGAGACGAATGCCGCCAAGATCAAGCGTCTAAGACTTACGGTTCAAGAATTAGCCTCAGAAACAGTGGGAAACAGTGCTTCTATACTAATTGCCAGGCGCTGAGACGAATGCCGCCAAGATCGAGCGTCTATGACTTACGGTTCAAGAATTAGCCTCAGAAACAGTGGGAAACAGTGCTTCTATACTAATTGCCAGGCGCTGAGACGAATGCCGCCAAGATCGAGCGTCTATGACTTACGGTTCAAGAATTAGCCTCAGAAACAGTGGTTCTGAACATGCTGCTAATAGCTCGCCTGGGAAACATCCAGAGAAGTCCAATATAGTGTTTTTTAGACTGGCTGCCACGAGCTGAAACGAATGCAGCCAAGAGCGAGCGTCTGTCACTTACGGTTCAAGAGTTATTCACAGAAACATGGTTCTGAACTTTGCTGCCAGCCGCGAAAGCGAAAGCAACCAAGATCGAGCGTCTAGGATTTACTTGTGAATAGCTCGCCTGGAAAACATCCAGAGAAGTCAAAGACAGTGCAGCTATACTAATTGCCAGGCGCTGAGACGAAAGCCGCAAGGATCAAGCGTCTAAGACTTACGGTTCAAGAATTAGCCTCAGAAACAGTGGGAAACAGTGCTTCTATACTAATTGCCAGGCGCTGAGACGAATGCCGCCAAGATCGAGCGTCTATGACTTACGGTTCAAGAATTAGCCTCAGAAACAGTGGTTCTGAACATGCTGCCAATAGCTCGCCTGGGAAACATCCAGAGAAGTCCAAGATAGTGTTTTTTAGACTGGCTGCCACGAGCTGAAACGAATGCAGCCAAGAGCGAGCGTCTGTCACTTACGGTTCAAGAGTTATTCACAGAAACATGGTTCTGAACTTTGCTGCCAGCCGCGAAAGCGAAAATAACCAAGATCGAGCGTCTAGGATTTACTTGTCAATAGCTCGCCTGGGAAACTTTCAGATAAGTCAAAGACTGCTTCTATACTAATTGCCAGGCGCTGAGACGAATGCCGCCAAGATCAAGCGTCTAAGACTTACGGTTCAAGAATTAGCCTCAGAAACAGTGGGAAACAGTGCTTCTATACTAATTGCCAGGCGCTGAGACGAATGCCGCCAAGATCGAGCGTCTATGACTTACGGTTCAAGAATTAGCCTCAGAAACAGTGGTTCTGAACATGCTGCCAATAGCTCGCCTGGGAAACATCCAGAGAAGTCCAAGATAGTGTTTTTTAGACTGGCTGCCACGAGCTGAAACGAATGCAGCCAAGAGCGAGCGTCTGTGACTTACGGTTCAAGAGTTATTCACAGAAACATGGTTCTGAACTTTGCTGCCAGCCGCGAAAGCGAAAGTAACCAAGATCGAGCGTCTAGGATTTACTTGTGAATAGCTCGCCTGGGAAACATCCAGAGAAGTCAAAGACAGTGCTTCTATACTAATTGCCAGGCGCTGAGACGAATGCCGCCAAGATCAAGCGTCTAAGACTTACGGTTCAAGAATTAGCCTCAGAAACAGTGGTTCTGAACATGCTGCCAATAGCTCGCCTGGGAAACATCCAGAGAAGTCCAAGATAGTGTTTTTTAGACTGGCTGCCACGAGCTGAAACGAATGCAGCCAAGAGCGAGCGTCTGTCACTTACGGTTCAAGAGTTATTCACAGAAACATGGTTCTGAACTTTGCTGCCAGCCGCGAAAGCGAAAGCAACCAAGATCGAGCGTCTAGGATTTACTTGTGAATAGCTCGCCTGGAAAACATCCAGAGAAGTCAAAGACAGTGCAGCTATACTAATTGCCAGGCGCTGAGACGAATGCCGCAAGGATCAAGCGTCTAAGACTTACGGTTCAAGAATTAGCCTCAGAAACAGTGGTTCTGAACATGCTGCCAATAGCTCGCCTGGGAAACATCCAGAGAAGTCCAAGATAGTGTTTTTTAGACTGGCTGCCACGAGCTGAAACGAATGCAGCCAAGAGCGAGCGTCTGTCACTTACGGTTCAAGAGTTATTCACAGAAACATGGTTCTGAACTTTGCTGCCAGCCGCGAAAGCGAAAGTAACCAAGATCGAGCGTCTAGGATTTACTTGTGAATAGCTCGCCTGGGAAAAATCCAGAGAAGTCAAAGACAGTGCTTCTATACTAATTGCCAGGCGCTGAGACGAAAGCCGCAAGGATCAAGCGTCTAAGACTTACGGTTCAAGAATTAGCCTCAGAAACAGTGGGAAACAGTGCTTCTATACTAATTGCCAGGCGCTGAGACGAATGCCGCCAAGATCGAGCGTCTATGACTTACGGTTCAAGAATTAGCCTCAGAAACAGTGGTTCTGAACATGCTGCCAATAGCTCGCCTGGGAAACATCCAGAGAAGTCCAAGATAGTGTTTTTTAGACTGGCTGCCACGAGCTGAAACGAATGCAGCCAAGAGCGAGCGTCTGTCACTTACGGTTCAAGAGTTATTCACAGAAACATGGTTCTGAACTTTGCTGCCAGCCGCGAAAGCGAAAATAACCAAGATCGAGCGTCTAGGATTTACTTGTCAATAGCTCGCCTGGGAAACTTTCAGATAAGTCAAAGACTGCTTCTATACTAATTGCCAGGCGCTGAGACGAATGCCGCCAAGATCAAGCGTCTAAGACTTACGGTTCAAGAATTAGCCTCAGAAACAGTGGGAAACAGTGCTTCTATACTAATTGCCAGGCGCTGAGACGAATGCCGCCAAGATCGAGCGTCTATGACTTACGGTTCAAGAATTAGCCTCAGAAACAGTGGTTCTGAACATGCTGCTAATAGCTCGCCTGGGAAACATCCAGAGAAGTCCAATATAGTGTTTTTTAGACTGGCTGCCACGAGCTGAAACGAATGCAGCCAAGAGCGAGCGTCTGTGACTTACGGTTCAAGAGTTATTCACAGAAACATGGTTCTGAACTTTGCTGCCAGCCGCGAAAGCGAAAGTAACCAAGATCGAGCGTCTAGGATTTACTTGTGAATAGCTCGCCTGGGAAACATCCAGAGAAGTCAAAGACAGTGCTTCTATACTAATTGCCAGGCGCTGAGACGAATGCCGCCAAGATCAAGCGTCTAAGACTTACGGTTCAAGAATTAGCCTCAGAAACAGTGGTTCTGAACATGCTGCCAATAGCTCGCCTGGGAAACATCCAGAGAAGTCCAAGATAGTGTTTTTTAGACTGGCTGCCACGAGCTGAAACGAATGCAGCCAAGAGCGAGCGTCTGTCACTTACGGTTCAAGAGTTATTCACAGAAACATGGTTCTGAACTTTGCTGCCAGCCGCGAAAGCGAAAGCAACCAAGATCGAGCGTCTAGGATTTACTTGTGAATAGCTCGCCTGGAAAACATCCAGAGAAGTCAAAGACAGTGCAGCTATACTAATTGCCAGGCGCTGAGACGAATGCCGCAAGGATCAAGCGTCTAAGACTTACGGTTCAAGAATTAGCCTCAGAAACAGTGGGAAACAGTGCTTCTATACTAATTGCCAGGCGCTGAGACGAATGCCGCCAAGATCGAGCGTCTATGACTTACGGTTCAAGAATTAGCCTCAGAAACAGTGGTTCTGAACATGCTGCCAATAGCTCGCCTGGGAAACATCCAGAGAAGTCCAAGATAGTGTTTTTTAGACTGGCTGCCACGAGCTTAAACGAATGCAGCCAAGAGCGAGCGTCTGTGACTTACGGTTCAAGAGTTATTCACAGAAACATGGTTCTGAACTTTGCTGCCAGCCGCGAAAGCGAAAGTAACCAAGATCGAGCGTCTAGGATTTACTTGTGAATAGCTCGCCTGGGAAACATCCAGAGAAGTCAAAGACAGTGCTTCCATACTAATTGCCAGGCGCTGAGACGAATGCCGCCAAGTTCAAGCGTCTAAGACTTACGGTTCAAGAATTAGCCTCAGAAACAGTGGTTCTGAACATGCTGCCAATAGCTCGCCTGGGAAACATCCAGAGAAGTCCAAGATAGTGTTTTTTAGACTGGCTGCCACGAGCTGAAACGAATGCAGCCAAGAGCGAGCGTCTGTCACTTACGGTTCAAGAGTTATTCACAGAAACATGGTTCTGAACTTTGCTGCCAGCCGCGAAAGCGAAAGTAACCAAGATCGAGCGTCTAGGATTTACTTGTGAATAGCTCGCCTGGGAAAAATCCAGAGAAGTCAAAGACAGTGCTTCTATACTAATTGCCAGGCGCTGAGACGAATGCCGCCAAGATCAAGCGTCTAAGACTTACGGTTCAAGAATTAGCCTCAGAAACAGTGGGAAACAGTGCTTCTATACTAATTGCCAGGCGCTGAGACGAATGCCGCCAAGATCGAGCGTCTATGACTTACGGTTCAAGAATTAGCCTCAGAAACAGTGGTTTTGAACATGCTGCCAATAGCTCGCCGGGGAAACATCCAGAGAAGTCCAAGATAGTGTTTTTTAGACTGGCTGCCACGAGCTGAAACGAATGCAGCCAAGAGCGAGCGTCTGTGACTTACGGTTCAAAAGTTATTCACATAAACATGGTTCTGAACTTTGCTGCCAGCCGCGAAAGCGAAAGCAACCAAGATCGAGCGTCTAGGATTTACTTGCGAATAGCTCGCCTGGAAAACATCCAGAGAAGTCAAAGACCGTGCAGCTATACTAATTGCCAGGCGCTGAGACGAATGCCGCAAGGATCAAGCGTCTAAGACTTACGGTTCAAGAATTAGCCTCAGAAACAGTGGGAAACAGTGCTTCTATACTAATTGCCAGGCGCTGAGACGAATGCCGCCAAGATCGAGCGTCTATGACTTACGGTTCAAGAATTAGCCTCAGAAACAGTGGTTCTGAACATGCTGCCAATAGCTCGCCTGGGAAACATCCAGAGAAGTCCAAGATAGTGTTTTTTAGACTGGCTGCCACGAGCTGAAACGAATGCAGCCAAGAGCGAGCGTCTGTCACTTACGGTTCAAGAGTTATTCACAGAAACATGGTTCTGAACTTTGCTGCCAGCCGCGAAAGCGAAAATAACCAAGATCGAGCGTCTAGGATTTACTTGTCAATAGCTCGCCTGGGAAACTTTCAGATAAGTCAAAGACTGCTTCTATACTAATTGCCAGGCGCTGAGACGAATGCCGCCTAGATCAAGCGTCTAAGACTTACGGTTCAAGAATTAGCCTCAGAAACAGTGGGAAACAGTGCTTCTATACTAATTGCCAGGCGCTGAGACGAATGCCGCCAAGATCGAGCGTCTATGACTTACGGTTCAAGAATTAGCCTCAGAAACAGTGGTTCTGAACATGCTGCCAATAGCTCGCCTGGGAAACATCCAGAGAAGTCCAAGATAGTGTTTTTTAGACTGTCTGCCACGAGCTGAAACGAATGCAGCCAAGAGCGAGCGTCTGTCACTTACGGTTCAAGAGTTATTCACAGAAACATGGTTCTGAACTTTGCTGCCAGCCGCGAAAGCGAAAATAACCAAGATCGAGCGTCTAGGATTTACTTGTCAATAGCTCGCCTGGGAAACTTTCAGATAAGTCAAAGACTGCTTCTATACTAATTGCCAGGCGCTGAGACGAATGCCGCCAAGATCAAGCGTCTAAGACTTACGGTTCAAGAATTAGCCTCAGAAACAGTGGGAAACAGTGCTTCTATACTAATTGCCAGGCGCTGAGACGAATGCCGCCAAGATCGAACGTCTATGACTTACGGTTCAAGAATTAGCCTCAGAAACAGTGGTTCTGAACATGCTGCTAATAGCTCGCCTGGGAAACATCCAGAGATGTCCAATATAGTGTTTTTTAGACTGGCTGCCACGAGCTGAAACGAATGCAGCCAAGAGCGAGCGTCTGTGACTTACGGTTCAAGAGTTATTCACAGAAACATGGTTCTGAACTTTGCTGCCAGCCGCGAAAGCGAAAGTAACCAAGATCGAGCGTCTAGGATTTACTTGTGAATAGCTCGCCTGGGAAACATCCAGAGAAGTCAAAGACAGTGCTTCTATACTAATTGCCAGGCGCTGAGACGAATGCCGCCAAGATCAAGCGTCTAAGACTTACGGTTCAAGAATTAGCCTCAGAAACAGTGGTTCTGAACATGCTGCCAATAGCTCGCCTGGGAAACATCCAGAGAAGTCCAAGATAGTGTTTTTTAGACTGGCTGCCACGAGCTGAAACGAATGCAGCCAAGAGCGAGCGTCTGTCACTTACGGTTCAAGAGTTATTCACAGAAACATGGTTCTGAACTTTGCTGCCAGCCGCGAAAGCGAAAGCAACCAAGATCGAGCGTCTAGGATTTACTTGTGAATAGCTCGCCTGGAAAACATCCAGAGAAGTCAAAGACAGTGCAGCTATACTAATTGCCAGGCGCTGAGACGAATGCCGCAAGGATCAAGCGTCTAAGACTTACGGTTCAAGAATTAGCCTCAGAAACAGTGGGAAACAGTGCTTCTATACTAATTGCCAGGCGCTGAGACGAATGCCGCCAAGATCGAGCGTCTATGACTTACGGTTCAAGAATTAGCCTCAGAAACAGTGGTTCTGAACATGCTGCCAATAGCTCGCCTGGGAAACATCCAGAGAAGTCCAAGATAGTGTTTTTTAGACTGGCTGCCACGAGCTGAAACGAATGCAGCCAAGAGCGAGCGTCTGTCACTTACGGTTCAAGAGTTATTCACAGAAACATGGTTCTGAACTTTGCTGCCAGCCGCGAAAGCGAAAATAACCAAGATCGAGCGTCTAGGATTTACTTGTCAATAGCTCGCCTGGGAAACTTTCAGATAAGTCAAAGACTGCTTCTATACTAATTGCCAGGCGCTGAGACGAATGCCGCCAAGATCAAGCGTCTAAGACTTACGGTTCAAGAATTAGCCTCAGAAACAGTGGGAAACAGTGCTTCTATACTAATTGCCAGGCGCTGAGACGAATGCCGCCAAGATCGAGCGTCTATGACTTACGGTTCAAGAATTAGCCTCAGAAACAGTGGTTCTGAACATGCTGCTAATAGCTCGCCTGGGAAACATCCAGAGATGTCCAATATAGTGTTTTTTAGACTGGCTGCCACGAGCTGAAACGAATGCAGCCAAGAGCGAGCGTCTGTGACTTACGGTTCAAGAGTTATTCACAGAAACATGGTTCTGAACTTTGCTGCCAGCCGCGAAAGCGAAAGTAACCAAGATCGAGCGTCTAGGATTTACTTGTGAATAGCTCGCCTGGGAAACATCCAGAGAAGTCAAAGACAGTGCTTCTATACTAATTGCCAGGCGCTGAGACGAATGCCGCCAAGATCAAGCGTCTAAGACTTACGGTTCAAGAATTAGCCTCAGAAACAGTGGTTCTGAACATGCTGCCAATAGCTCGCCTGGGAAACATCCAGAGAAGTCCAAGATAGTGTTTTTTAGACTGGCTGCCACGAGCTGAAACGAATGCAGCCAAGAGCGAGCGTCTGTCACTTACGGTTCAAGAGTTATTCACAGAAACATGGTTCTGAACTTTGCTGCCAGCCGCGAAAGCGAAAGCAACCAAGATCGAGCGTCTAGGATTTACTTGTGAATAGCTCGCCTGGAAAACATCCAGAGAAGTCAAAGACAGTGCAGCTATACTAATTGCCAGGCGCTGAGACGAATGCCGCAAGGATCAAGCGTCTAAGACTTACAGTTCAAGAATTAGCCTCAGAAACAGTGGGAAACAGTGCTTCTATACTAATTGCCAGGCGCTGAGACGAATGCCGCCAAGATCGAGCGTCTATGACTTACGGTTCAAGAATTAGCCTCAGAAACAGTGGTTCTGAACATGCTGCCAATAGCTCGCCTGGGAAACATCCAGAGAAGTCCAAGATAGTGTTTTTTAGACTGGCTGCCACGAGCTGAAACGAATGCAGCCAAGAGCGAGCGTCTGTGACTTACGGTTCAAGAGTTATTCACAGAAACATGGTTCTGAACTTTGCTGCCAGCCGCGAAAGCGAAAGTAACCAAGATCGAGCGTCTAGGATTTACTTGTCAATAGCTCGCCTGGGAAACTTTCAGATAAGTCAAAGACTGCTTCTATACTAATTGCCAGGCGCTGAGACGAATGCCGCCAAGATCAAGCGTCTAAGACTTACGGTTCAAGAATTAGCCTCAGAAACAGTGGTTCTGAACATGCTGCCAATAGCTCGCCTGGGAAACATCCAGAGAAGTCCAATATAGTGTTTTTTAGACTGGCTGCCACGAGCTGAAACGAATGCAGCCAAGAGCGAGCGTCTGTCACTTACGGTTCAAGAGTTATTCACAGAAACATGGTTCTGAACTTTGCTGCCAGCCGCGAAAGCGAAAGCAACCAAGATCGAGCGTCTAGGATTTACTTGTGAATAGCTCGCCTGGAAAACATCCAGAGAAGTCAAAGACAGTGCAGCTATACTAATTGCCAGGCGCTGAGACGAATGCCGCAAGGATCAAGCGTCTAAGACTTACGGTTCAAGAATTAGCCTCAGAAACAGTGGGAAACAGTGCTTCTATACTAATTGCCAGGCGCTGAGACGAATGCCGCCAAGATCGAGCGTCTATGACTTACGGTTCAAGAATTAGCCTCAGAAACAGTGGTTCTGAACATGCTGCCAATAGCTCGCCTGGGAAACATCCAGAGAAGTCCAAGATAGTGTTTTTTAGACTGGCTGCCACGAGCTGAAACGAATGCAGCCAAGAGCGAGCGTCTGTCACTTACGGTTCAAGAGTTATTCACAGAAACATGGTTCTGAACTTTGCTGCCAGCCGCGAAAGCGAAAATAACCAAGATCGAGCGTCTAGGATTTACTTGTCAATAGCTCGCCTGGGAAACTTTCAGATAAGTCAAAGACTGCTTCTATACTAATTGCCAGGCGCTGAGACGAATGCCGCCAAGATCAAGCGTCTAAGACTTACGGTTCAAGAATTAGCCTCAGAAACAGTGGGAAACAGTGCTTCTATACTAATTGCCAGGCGCTGAGACGAATGCCGCCAAGATCGAGCGTCTATGACTTACGGTTCAAGAATTAGCCTCAGAAACAGTGGTTCTGAACATGCTGCTAATAGCTCGCCTGGGAAACATCCAGAGAAGTCCAATATAGTGTTTTTTAGACTGGCTGCCACGAGCTGAAACGAATGCAGCCAAGAGCGAGCGTCTGTGACTTACGGTTCAAGAGTTATTCACAGAAACATGGTTCTGAACTTTGCTGCTAGCCGCGAAAGCGAAAGTAACCAAGATCGAGCGTCTAGGATTTACTTGTGAATAGCTCGCCTGGGAAACATCCAGAGAAGTCAAAGACAGTGCTTCTATACTAATTGCCAGGCGCTGAGACGAATGCCGCCAAGATCAAGCGTCTAAGACTTACGGTTCAAGAATTAGCCTCAGAAACAGTGGTTCTGAACATGCTGCCAATAGCTCGCCTGGGAAACATCCAGAGAAGTCCAAGATAGTGTTTTTTAGACTGGCTGCCACGAGCTGAAACGAATGCAGCCAAGAGCGAGCGTCTGTCACTTACGGTTCAAGAGTTATTCACAGAAACATGGTTCTGAACTTTGCTGCCAGCCGCGAAAGCGAAAGTAACCAAGATCGAGCGTCTAGGATTTACTTGTGAATAGCTCGCCTGGGAAAAATCCAGAGAAGTCAAAGACAGTGCTTCTATACTAATTGCCAGGCGCTGAGACGAATGCCGCCAAGATCAAGCGTCTAAGACTTACGGTTCAAGAATTAGCCTCAGAAACAGTTGGAAACAGTGCTTCTATACTAATTGCCAGGCGCTGAGACGAATGCCGCCAAGATCGAGCGTCTATGACTTACGGTTCAAGAATTAGCCTCAGAAACAGTGGTTCTGAACATGCTGCTAATAGCTCGCCTGGGAAACATCCAGAGAAGTCCAATATAGTGTTTTTTAGACTGGCTGCCACGAGCTGAAACGAATGCAGCCAAGAGCGAGCGTCTGTGACTTACGGTTCAAGAGTTATTCACAGAAACATGGTTCTGAACTTTGCTGCCAGCCGCGAAAGCGAAAGTAACCAAGATCGAGCGTCTAGGATTTACTTGTGAATAGCTCGCCTGGGAAACATCCAGAGAAGTCAAAGACAGTGCTTCTATACTAATTGCCAGGCGCTGAGACGAATGCCGCCAAGATCAAGCGTCTAAGACTTACGGTTCAAGAATTAGCCTCAGAAACAGTGGTTCTGAACATGCTGCTAATAGCTCGCCTGGGAAGCATCCAGAGAAGTCCAATATAGTGTTTTTTAGACTGGCTGCCACGAGCTGAAACGATTGCAACCAAGAGCGAGCGTCTGTGACTTACGATTCAAGAGTTATTCACAGAAACATGGTTCTGAACTTTGCTGCCAGCCGCGAAAGCGAAAGTAACCAAGATCGAGCGTCTAGGATTTACTTGTGAATAGCTCGCCTGGGAAACATCCAGAGAAGTCAAAGACAGTGCTTCTATACTAATTGCCAGGCGCTGAGATGAATGCCGCCAAGATCAAGCGTCTAAGACTTACGGTTCAAGAATTAGCCTCAGAAACAGTGGGAAACAGTGCTTCTATACTAATTGCCAGGCGCTGAGACGAATGCCGCCAAGATCGAGCGTCTATGACTTACGGTTCAAGAATTAGCCTCAGAAACAGTGGTTCAAAACATGCTGCCAATAGCTCGCCTGGGAAACATCCAGAGAAGTCCAAGATAGTGTTTTTTAGACTGGCTGCCACGAGCTGAAACGAATGCAGCCAAGAGCGAGCGTCTGTGACTTACGGTTCAAGAGTTATTCACAGAAACATGGTTCTGAACTTTGCTGCCAGCCGCGAAAGCGAAAATAACCAAGATCGAGCGTCTAGGATTTACTTGTCAATAGCTCGCCTGGGAAACTTTCAGATAAGTCAAAGACTGCTTCTATACTAATTGCCAGGCGCTGAGACGAATGCCGCCAAGATCAAGCGTCTAAGACTTACGGTTCAAGAATTAGCCTCAGAAACAGTGGGAAACAGTGCTTCTATACTAATTGCCAGGCGCTGAGACGAATGCCGCCAAGATCGAGCGTCTATGACTTACGGTTCAAGAATTAGCCTCAGAAACAGTGGTTCTGAACATGCTGCTAATAGCTCGCCTGGGAAACATCCAGAGAAGTCCAATATAGTGTTTTTTAGACTGGCTGCCACGAGCTGAAACGAATGCAGCCAAGAGCGAGCGTCTGTGACTTACGGTTCAAGAGTTATTCACAGAAACATGGTTCTGAACTTTGCTGCTAGCCGCGAAAGCGAAAGTAACCAAGATCGAGCGTCTAGGATTTACTTGTGAATAGCTCGCCTGGGAAACATCCAGAGAAGTCAAAGACAGTGCTTCTATACTAATTGCCAGGCGCTGAGACGAATGCCGCCAAGATCAAGCGTCTAAGACTTACGGTTCAAGAATTAGCCTCAGAAACAGTGGTTCTGAACATGCTGCCAATAGCTCGCCTGGGAAACATCCAGAGAAGTCCAAGATAGTGTTTTTTAGACTGGCTGCCACGAGCTGAAACGAATGCAGCCAAGAGCGAGCGTCTGTCACTTACGGTTCAAGAGTTATTCACAGAAACATGGTTCTGAACTTTGCTGCCAGCCGCGAAAGCGAAAGTAACCAAGATCGAGCGTCTAGGATTTACTTGTGAATAGCTCGCCTGGGAAAAATCCAGAGAAGTCAAAGACAGTGCTTCTATACTAATTGCCAGGCGCTGAGACGAATGCCGCCAAGATCAAGCGTCTAAGACTTACGGTTCAAGAATTAGCCTCAGAAACAGTTGGAAACAGTGCTTCTATACTAATTGCCAGGCGCTGAGACGAATGCCGCCAAGATCGAGCGTCTATGACTTACGGTTCAAGAATTAGCCTCAGAAACAGTGGTTCTGAACATGCTGCTAATAGCTCGCCTGGGAAACATCCAGAGAAGTCCAATATAGTGTTTTTTAGACTGGCTGCCACGAGCTGAAACGAATGCAGCCAAGAGCGAGCGTCTGTGACTTACGGTTCAAGAGTTATTCACAGAAACATGGTTCTGAACTTTGCTGCCAGCCGCGAAAGCGAAAGTAACCAAGATCGAGCGTCTAGGATTTACTTGTGAATAGCTCGCCTGGGAAACATCCAGAGAAGTCAAAGACAGTGCTTCTATACTAATTGCCAGGCGCTGAGACGAATGCCGCCAAGATCAAGCGTCTAAGACTTACGGTTCAAGAATTAGCCTCAGAAACAGTGGTTCTGAACATGCTGCTAATAGCTCGCCTGGGAAGCATCCAGAGAAGTCCAATATAGTGTTTTTTAGACTGGCTGCCACGAGCTGAAACGATTGCAACCAAGAGCGAGCGTCTGTGACTTACGATTCAAGAGTTATTCACAGAAACATGGTTCTGAACTTTGCTGCCAGCCGCGAAAGCGAAAGTAACCAAGATCGAGCGTCTAGGATTTACTTGTGAATAGCTCGCCTGGGAAACATCCAGAGAAGTCAAAGACAGTGCTTCTATACTAATTGCCAGGCGCTGAGACGAATGCCGCCAAGATCAAGCGTCTAAGACTTACGGTTCAAGAATTAGCCTCAGAAACAGTGGGAAACAGTGCTTCTATACTAATTGCCAGGCGCTGAGACGAATGCCGCCAAGATCGAGCGTCTATGACTTACGGTTCAAGAATTAGCCTCAGAAACAGTGGTTCAAAACATGCTGCCAATAGCTCGCCTGGGAAACATCCAGAGAAGTCCAAGATAGTGTTTTTTAGACTGGCTGCCACGAGCTGAAACGAATGCAGCCAAGAGCGAGCGTCTGTGACTTACGGTTCAAGAGTTATTCACAGAAACATGGTTCTGAACTTTGCTGCCAGCCGCGAAAGCGAAAATAACCAAGATCGAGCGTCTAGGATTTACTTGTCAATAGCTCGCCTGGGAAACATCCAGAGAAGTCAAAGACAGTGCTTCTATACTAATTGCCAGGCGCTGAGACGAATGCCGCCAAGATCAAGCGTCTAAGACTTACGGTTCAAGAATTAGCCTCAGAAACAGTGGTTCTGAACATGCTGCCAATAGCTCGCCTGGGAAACATCCAGAGAAGTCCAAGATAGTGTTTTTTTTAGACTGGCTGCCACGAGCTGAAACGAATGCAGCCAAGAGCGAGCGTCTGTGACTTACGGTTCAAAAGTTATTCACATAAACATGGTTCTGAACTTTGCTGCCAGCCGCGAAAGCGAAAGCAACCAAGATCGAGCGTCTAGGATTTACTTGTGAATAGCTCGCCTGGAAAACATCCAGAGAAGTCAAAGACAGTGCAGCTATACTAATTGCCAGGCGCTGAGACGAATGCCGCAAGGATCAAGCGTCTAAGACTTACGGTTCAAGAATTAGCCTCAGAAACAGTGGGAAACAGTGCTTCTATACTAATTGCCAGGCGCTGAGACGAATGCCGCCAAGATCGAGCGTCTATGACTTACGGTTCAAGAATTAGCCTCAGAAACAGTGGTTCTGAACATGCTGCCAATAGCTCGCCTGGGAAACATCCAGAGAAGTCCAAGATAGTGTTTTTTAGACTGGCTGCCACGAGCTGAAACGAATGCAGCCAAGAGCGAGCGTCTGTCACTTACGGTTCAAGAGTTATTCACAGAAACATGGTTCTGAACTTTGCTGCCAGCCGCGAAAGCGAAAATAACCAAGATCGAGCGTCTAGGATTTACTTGTCAATAGCTCGCCTGGGAAACTTTCAGATAAGTCAAAGACTGCTTCTATACTAATTGCCAGGCGCTGAGACGAATGCCGCCAAGATCAAGCGTCTAAGACTTACGGTTCAAGAATTAGCCTCAGAAACAGTGGGAAACAGTGCTTCTATACTAATTGCCAGGCGCTGAGACGAATGCCGCCAAGATCGAGCGTCTATGACACGGTTCAACAATTAGCCTCAGAAACAGTGGTTCTGAACATGCTGCTAATAGCTCGCCTGGGAAACATCCAGAGAAGTCCAATATAGTGTTTTTTAGACTGGCTGCCACGAGCTGAAACGAATGCAGCCAAGAGCGAGCGTCTGTCACTTACGGTTCAAGAGTTATTCACAGAAACATGGTTCTGAACTTTGCTGCCAGCCGCGAAAGCGAAAGCAACCAAGATCGAGCGTCTAGGATTTACTTGTGAATAGCTCGCCTGGAAAACATCCAGAGAAGTCAAAGACAGTGCAGCTATACTAATTGCCAGGCGCTGAGACGAATGCCGCAAGGATCAAGCGTCTAAGACTTACGGTTCAAGAATTAGCCTCAGAAACAGTGGGAAACAGTGCTTCTATACTAATTGCCAGGCGCTGAGACGAATGCCGCCAAGATCGAGCGTCTATGACTTACGGTTCAAGAATTAGCCTCAGAAACAGTGGTTCTGAACATGCTGCCAATAGCTCGCCTGGGAAACATCCAGAGAAGTCCAAGATAGTGTTTTTTTAGACTGGCTGCCACGAGCTGAAACGAATGCAGCCAAGAGCGAGCGTCTGTCACTTACGGTTCAAGAGTTATTCACAGAAACATGGTTCTGAACTTTGCTGCCAGCCGCGAAAGCGAAAATAACCAAGATCGAGCGTCTAGGATTTACTTGTCAATAGCTCGCCTGGGAAACTTTCAGATAAGTCAAAGACTGCTTCTATACTAATTGCCAGGCGCTGAGACGAATGCCGCCAAGATCAAGCGTCTAAGACTTACGGTTCAAGAATTAGCCTCAGAAACAGTGGGAAACAGTGCTTCTATACTAATTGCCAGGCGCTGAGACGAATGCCGCCAAGATCGAGCGTCTATGACTTACGGTTCAAGAATTAGCCTCAGAAACAGTGGTTCTGAACATGCTGCTAATAGCTCGCCTGGGAAACATCCAGAGAAGTCCAATATAGTGTTTTTTAGACTGGCTGCCACGAGCTGAAACGAATGCAGCCAAGAGCGAGCGTCTGTGACTTACGGTTCAAGAGTTATTCACAGAAACATGGTTCTGAACTTTGCTGCCAGCCGCGAAAGCGAAAGTAACCAAGATCGAGCGTCTAGGATTTACTTGTGAATAGCTCGCCTGGGAAACATCCAGAGAAGTCAAAGACAGTGCTTCTATACTAATTGCCAGGCGCTGAGACGAATGCCGCCAAGATCAAGCGTCTAAGACTTACGGTTCAAGAATTAGCCTCAGAAACAGTGGTTCTGAACATGCTGCCAATAGCTCGCCTGGGAAACATCCAGAGAAGTCCAAGATAGTGTTTTTTAGACTGGCTGCCACGAGCTGAAACGAATGCAGCCAAGAGCGAGCGTCTGTCACTTACGGTTCAAGAGTTATTCACAGAAACATGGTTCTGAACTTTGCTGCCAGCCGCGAAAGCGAAAGTAACCAAGATCGAGCGTCTAGGATTTACTTGTGAATAGCTCGCCTGGGAAAAATCCAGAGAAGTCAAAGACAGTGCTTCTATACTAATTGCCAGGCGCTGAGACGAATGCCGCCAAGATCAAGCGTCTAAGACTTACGGTTCAAGAATTAGCCTCAGAAACAGTTGGAAACAGTGCTTCTATACTAATTGCCAGGCGCTGAGACGAATGCCGCCAAGATCGAGCGTCTATGACTTACGGTTCAAGAATTAGCCTCAGAAACAGTGGTTCTGAACATGCTGCTAATAGCTCGCCTGGGAAACATCCAGAGAAGTCCAATATAGTGTTTTTTAGACTGGCTGCCACGAGCTGAAACGAATGCAGCCAAGAGCGAGCGTCTGTGACTTACGGTTCAAGAGTTATTCACAGAAACATGGTTCTGAACTTTGCTGCCAGCCGCGAAAGCGAAAGTAACCAAGATCGAGCGTCTAGGATTTACTTGTGAATAGCTCGCCTGGGAAACATCCAGAGAAGTCAAAGACAGTGCTTCTATACTAATTGCCAGGCGCTGAGACGAATGCCGCCAAGATCAAGCGTCTAAGACTTACGGTTCAAGAATTAGCCTCAGAAACAGTGGTTCTGAACATGCTGCTAATAGCTCGCCTGGGAAGCATCCAGAGAAGTCCAATATAGTGTTTTTTAGACTGGCTGCCACGAGCTGAAACGATTGCAACCAAGAGCGAGCGTCTGTGACTTACGATTCAAGAGTTATTCACAGAAACATGGTTCTGAACTTTGCTGCCAGCCGCGAAAGCGAAAGTAACCAAGATCGAGCGTCTAGGATTTACTTGTGAATAGCTCGCCTGGGAAACATCCAGAGAAGTCAAAGACAGTGCTTCTATACTAATTGCCAGGCGCTGAGACGAATGCCGCCAAGATCAAGCGTCTAAGACTTACGGTTCAAGAATTAGCCTCAGAAACAGTGGTTCAAAACATGCTGCCAATAGCTCGCCTGGGAAACATCCAGAGAAGTCCAAGATAGTGTTTTTTAGACTGGCTGCCACGAGCTGAAACGAATGCAGCCAAGAGCGAGCGTCTGTGACTTACGGTTCAAGAGTTATTCACAGAAACATGGTTCTGAACTTTGCTGCCAGCCGCGAAAGCGAAAATAACCAAGATCGAGCGTCTAGGATTTACTTGTCAATAGCTCGCCTGGGAAACATCCAGAGAAGTCAAAGACAGTGCTTCTATACTAATTGCCAGGCGCTGAGACGAATGCCGCCAAGATCAAGCGTCTAAGACTTACGGTTCAAGAATTAGCCTCAGAAACAGTGGTTCTGAACATGCTGCCAATAGCTCGCCTGGGAAACATCCAGAGAAGTCCAAGATAGTGTTTTTTTTAGACTGGCTGCCACGAGCTGAAACGAATGCAGCCAAGAGCGAGCGTCTGTGACTTACGGTTCAAAAGTTATTCACATAAACATGGTTCTGAACTTTGCTGCCAGCCGCGAAAGCGAAAGCAACCAAGATCGAGCGTCTAGGATTTACTTGTGAATAGCTCGCCTGGAAAACATCCAGAGAAGTCAAAGACAGTGCAGCTATACTAATTGCCAGGCGCTGAGACGAATGCCGCAAGGATCAAGCGTCTAAGACTTACGGTTCAAGAATTAGCCTCAGAAACAGTGGGAAACAGTGCTTCTATACTAATTGCCAGGCGCTGAGACGAATGCCGCCAAGATCGAGCGTCTATGACTTACGGTTCAAGAATTAGCCTCAGAAACAGTGGTTCTGAACATGCTGCCAATAGCTCGCCTGGGAAACATCCAGAGAAGTCCAAGATAGTGTTTTTTAGACTGGCTGCCACGAGCTGAAACGAATGCAGCCAAGAGCGAGCGTCTGTCACTTACGGTTCAAGAGTTATTCACAGAAACATGGTTCTGAACTTTGCTGCCAGCCGCGAAAGCGAAAATAACCAAGATCGAGCGTCTAGGATTTACTTGTCAATAGCTCGCCTGGGAAACTTTCAGATAAGTCAAAGACTGCTTCTATACTAATTGCCAGGCGCTGAGACGAATGCCGCCAAGATCAAGCGTCTAAGACTTACGGTTCAAGAATTAGCCTCAGAAACAGTGGGAAACAGTGCTTCTATACTAATTGCCAGGCGCTGAGACGAATGCCGCCAAGATCGAGCGTCTATGACTTACGGTTCAACAATTAGCCTCAGAAACAGTGGTTCTGAACATGCTGCTAATAGCTCGCCTGGGAAACATCCAGAGAAGTCCAATATAGTGTTTTTTAGACTGGCTGCCACGAGCTGAAACGAATGCAGCCAAGAGCGAGCGTCTGTCACTTACGGTTCAAGAGTTATTCACAGAAACATGGTTCTGAACTTTGCTGCCAGCCGCGAAAGCGAAAGCAACCAAGATCGAGCGTCTAGGATTTACTTGTGAATAGCTCGCCTGGAAAACATCCAGAGAAGTCAAAGACAGTGCAGCTATACTAATTGCCAGGCGCTGAGACGAATGCCGCAAGGATCAAGCGTCTAAGACTTACGGTTCAAGAATTAGCCTCAGAAACAGTGGGAAACAGTGCTTCTATACTAATTGCCAGGCGCTGAGACGAATGCCGCCAAGATCGAGCGTCTATGACTTACGGTTCAAGAATTAGCCTCAGAAACAGTGGTTCTGAACATGCTGCCAATAGCTCGCCTGGGAAACATCCAGAGAAGTCCAAGATAGTGTTTTTTAGACTGGCTGCCACGAGCTGAAACGAATGCAGCCAAGAGCGAGCGTCTGTCACTTACGGTTCAAGAGTTATTCACAGAAACATGGTTCTGAACTTTGCTGCCAGCCGCGAAAGCGAAAATAACCAAGATCGAGCGTCTAGGATTTACTTGTCAATAGCTCGCCTGGGAAACTTTCAGATAAGTCAAAGACTGCTTCTATACTAATTGCCAGGCGCTGAGACGAATGCCGCCAAGATCAAGCGTCTAAGACTTACGGTTCAAGAATTAGCCTCAGAAACAGTGGGAAACAGTGCTTCTATACTAATTGCCAGGCGCTGAGACGAATGCCGCCAAGATCGAGCGTCTATGACTTACGGTTCAAGAATTAGCCTCAGAAACAGTGGTTCTGAACATGCTGCTAATAGCTCGCCTGGGAAACATCCAGAGAAGTCCAATATAGTGTTTTTTAGACTGGCTGCCACGAGCTGAAACGAATGCAGCCAAGAGCGAGCGTCTGTGACTTACGGTTCAAGAGTTATTCACAGAAACATGGTTCTGAACTTTGCTGCCAGCCGCGAAAGCGAAAGTAACCAAGATCGAGCGTCTAGGATTTACTTGTGAATAGCTCGCCTGGGAAACATCCAGAGAAGTCAAAGACAGTGCTTCTATACTAATTGCCAGGCGCTGAGACGAATGCCGCCAAGATCAAGCGTCTAAGACTTACGGTTCAAGAATTAGCCTCAGAAACAGTGGTTCTGAACATGCTGCCAATAGCTCGCCTGGGAAACATCCAGAGAAGTCCAAGATAGTGTTTTTTAGACTGGCTGCCACGAGCTGAAACGAATGCAGCCAAGAGCGAGCGTCTGTCACTTACGGTTCAAGAGTTATTCACAGAAACATGGTTCTGAACTTTGCTGCCAGCCGCGAAAGCGAAAGCAACCAAGATCGAGCGTCTAGGATTTACTTGTGAATAGCTCGCCTGGAAAACATCCAGAGAAGTCAAAGACAGTGCAGCTATACTAATTGCCAGGCGCTGAGACGAATGCCGCAAGGATCAAGCGTCTAAGACTTACGGTTCAAGAATTAGCCTCAGAAACAGTGGGAAACAGTGCTTCTATACTAATTGCCAGGCGCTGAGACGAATGCCGCCAAGATCGAGCGTCTATGACTTACGGTTCAAGAATTAGCCTCAGAAACAGTGGGAAACAGTGCTTCTATACTAATTGCCAGGCGCTGAGACGAATGCCGCCAAGATCGAGCGTCTATGACTTACGGTTCAAGAATTAGCCTCAGAAACAGTGGTTCTGAACATGCTGCTAATAGCTCGCCTGGGAAACATCCAAAGAAGTCCAATATAGTGTTTTTTAGACTGGCTGCCACGAGCTGAAACGAATGCAGCCAAGAGCGAGCGTCTGTCACTTACGGTTCAAGAGTTATTCACAGAAACATGGTTCTGAACTTTGCTGCCAGCCGCGAAAGCGAAAGCAACCAAGATCGAGCGTCTAGGATTTACTTGTGAATAGCTCGCCTGGAAAACATCCAGAGAAGTCAAAGACAGTGCAGCTATACTAATTGCCAGGCGCTGAGACGAATGCCGCAAGGATCAAGCGTCTAAGACTTACGGTTCAAGAATTAGCCTCAGAAACAGTGGGAAACAGTGCTTCTATACTAATTGCCAGGCGCTGAGACGAATGCCGCCAAGATCGAGCGTCTATGACTTACGGTTCAAGAATTAGCCTCAGAAACAGTGGTTCTGAACATGCTGCCAATAGCTCGCCTGGGAAACATCCAGAGAAGTCCAAGATAGTGTTTTTTAGACTGGCTGCCACGAGCTGAAACGAATGCAGCCAAGAGCGAGCGTCTGTCACTTACGGTTCAAGAGTTATTCACAGAAACATGGTTCTGAACTTTGCTGCCAGCCGCGAAAGCGAAAATAACCAAGATCGAGCGTCTAGGATTTACTTGTCAATAGCTCGCCTGGGAAACTTTCAGATAAGTCAAAGACTGCGTCTATACTAATTGCCAGGCGCTGAGACGAATGCCGCCAAGATCAAGCGTCTAAGACTTACGGTTCAAGAATTAGCCTCAGAAACAGTGGGAAACAGTGCTTCTATACTAATTGCCAGGCGCTGAGACGAATGCCGCCAAGATCGAGCGTCTATGACTTACGGTTCAAGAATTAGCCTCAGAAACAGTGGTTCTGAACATGCTGCTAATAGCTCGCCTGGGAAACATCCAGAGAAGTCCAATATAGTGTTTTTTAGACTGGCTGCCACGAGCTGAAACGAATGCAGCCAAGAGCGAGCGTCTGTGACTTACGGTTCAAGAGTTATTCACAGAAACATGGTTCTGAACTTTGCTGCCAGCCGCGAAAGCGAAAGTAACCAAGATCGAGCGTCTAGGATTTACTTGTGAATAGCTCGCCTGGGAAACATCCAGAGAAGTCAAAGACAGTGCTTCTATACTAATTGCCAGGCGCTGAGACGAATGCCGCCAAGATCAAGCGTCTAAGACTTACGGTTCAAGAATTAGCCTCAGAAACAGTGGTTCTGAACATGCTGCCAATAGCTCGCCTGGGAAACATCCAGAGAAGTCCAAGATAGTGTTTTTTAGACTGGCTGCCACGAGCTGAAACGAATGCAGCCAAGAGCGAGCGTCTGTCACTTACGGTTCAAGAGTTATTCACAGAAACATGGTTCTGAACTTTGCTGCCAGCCGCGAAAGCGAAAGTAACCAAGATCGAGCGTCTAGGATTTACTTGTGAATAGCTCGCCTGGGAAAAATCCAGAGAAGTCAAAGACAGTGCTTCTATACTAATTGCCAGGCGCTGAGACGAATGCCGCCAAGATCAAGCGTCTAAGACTTACGGTTCAAGAATTAGCCTCAGAAACAGTTGGAAACAGTGCTTCTATACTAATTGCCAGGCGCTGAGACGAATGCCGCCAAGATCGAGCGTCTATGACTTACGGTTCAAGAATTAGCCTCAGAAACAGTGGTTCTGAACATGCTGCTAATAGCTCGCCTGGGAAACATCCAGAGAAGTCCAATATAGTGTTTTTTAGACTGGCTGCCACGAGCTGAAACGAATGCAGCCAAGAGCGAGCGTCTGTGACTTACGGTTCAAGAGTTATTCACAGAAACATGGTTCTGAACTTTGCTGCCAGCCGCGAAAGCGAAAGTAACCAAGATCGAGCGTCTAGGATTTACTTGTGAATAGCTCGCCTGGGAAACATCCAGAGAAGTCAAAGACAGTGCTTCTATACTAATTGCCAGGCGCTGAGACGAATGCCGCCAAGATCAAGCGTCTAAGACTTACGGTTCAAGAATTAGCCTCAGAAACAGTGGTTCTGAACATGCTGCTAATAGCTCGCCTGGGAAGCATCCAGAGAAGTCCAATATAGTGTTTTTTAGACTGGCTGCCACGAGCTGAAACGATTGCAACCAAGAGCGAGCGTCTGTGACTTACGATTCAAGAGTTATTCACAGAAACATGGTTCTGAACTTTGCTGCCAGCCGCGAAAGCGAAAGTAACCAAGATCGAGCGTCTAGGATTTACTTGTGAATAGCTCGCCTGGGAAACATCCAGAGAAGTCAAAGACAGTGCTTCTATACTAATTGCCAGGCGCTGAGACGAATGCCGCCAAGATCAAGCGTCTAAGACTTACGGTTCAAGAATTAGCCTCAGAAACAGTGGGAAACAGTGCTTCTATACTAATTGCCAGGCGCTGAGACGAATGCCGCCAAGATCGAGCGTCTATGACTTACGGTTCAAGAATTAGCCTCAGAAACAGTGGTTCAAAACATGCTGCCAATAGCTCGCCTGGGAAACATCCAGAGAAGTCCAAGATAGTGTTTTTTAGACTGGCTGCCACGAGCTGAAACGAATGCAGCCAAGAGCGAGCGTCTGTGACTTACGGTTCAAGAGTTATTCACAGAAACATGGTTCGGAACTTTGCTGCCAGCCGCGAAAGCGAAAATAACCAAGATCGAGCGTCTAGGATTTACTTGTCAATAGCTCGCCTGGGAAACATCCAGAGAAGTCAAAGACAGTGCTTCTATACTAATTACCAGGCGCTGAGACGAATGCCGCCAAGATCAAGCGTCTAAGACTTACGGTTCAAGAATTAGCCTCAGAAACAGTGGTTCTGAACATGCTGCCAATAGCTCGCCTGGGAAACATCCAGAGAAGTCCAAGATAGTGTTTTTTTTAGA
The DNA here is from genome assembly GCF_050947455.1 of Rhinoderma darwinii. NCBI lineage: Eukaryota > Metazoa > Chordata > Amphibia > Anura > Rhinodermatidae > Rhinoderma > Rhinoderma darwinii. The sequence continues at coordinate 66,287 of NW_027463834.1, forward strand.
CTGGCTGCCACGAGCTGAAACGAATGCAGCCAAGAGCGAGCGTCTGTGACTTACGGTTCAAAAGTTATTCACATAAACATGGTTCTGAACTTTGCTGCCAGCCGCGAAAGCGAAAGCAACCAAGATCGAGCGTCTAGGATTTACTTGTGAATAGCTCGCCTGGAAAACATCCAGAGAAGTCAAAGACAGTGCAGCTATACTAATTGCCAGGCGCTGAGACGAATGCCGCAAGGATCAAGCGTCTAAGACTTACGGTTCAAGAATTAGCCTCAGAAACAGTGGGAAACAGTGCTTCTATACTAATTGCCAGGCGCTGAGACGAATGCCGCCAAGATCGAGCGTCTATGACTTACGGTTCAAGAATTAGCCTCAGAAACAGTGGTTCTGAACATGCTGCCAATAGCTCGCCTGGGAAACATCCAGAGAAGTCCAAGATAGTGTTTTTTAGACTGGCTGCCACGAGCTGAAACGAATGCAGCCCAGAGCGAGCGTCTGTGACTTACGGTTCAAGAGTTATTCACAGAAACATGGTTCTGAACTTTGCTGCCAGCCGCGAAAGCGAAAGTAACCAAGATCGAGCGTCTAGGATTTACTTGTGAATAGCTCGCCTGGGAAACATCCAGAGAAGTCAAAGACAGTGCTTCTATACTAATTGCCAGGCGCTGAGACGAATGCCGCCAAGATCAAGCGTCTAAGACTTACGGTTCAAGAATTAGCCTCAGAAACAGTGGTTCTGAACATGCTGCTAATAGCTCGCCTGGGAAGCATCCAGAGAAGTCCAATATAGTGTTTTTTAGACTGGCTGCCACGAGCTGAAACGAATGCAACCAAGAGCGAGCGTCTGTGACTTACGATTCAAGAGTTATTCACAGAAACATGGTTCTGAACTTTGCTGCCAGCCGCGAAAGCGAAAGTAACCAAGATCGAGCGTCTAGGATTTACTTGTGAATAGCTCGCCTGGGAAACATCCAGAGAAGTCAAAGACAGTGCTTCTATACTAATTGCCAGGCGCTGAGACGAATGCCGCCAAGATCAAGCGTCTAAGACTTACGGTTCAAGAATTAGCCTCAGAAACAGTGGGAAACAGTGCTTCTATACTAATTGCCAGGCGCTGAGACGAATGCCGCCAAGATCGAGCGTCTATGACTTACGGTTCAAGAATTAGCCTCAGAAACAGTGGTTCAAAACATGCTGCCAATAGCTCGCCTGGGAAACATCCAGAGAAGTCCAAGATAGTGTTTTTTAGACTGGCTGCCACGAGCTGAAACGAATGCAGCCAAGAGCGAGCGTCTGTGACTTACGGTTCAAGAGTTATTCACAGAAACATGGTTCGGAACTTTGCTGCCAGCCGCGAAAGCGAAAATAACCAAGATCGAGCGTCTAGGATTTACTTGTCAATAGCTCGCCTGGGAAACATCCAGAGAAGTCAAAGACAGTGCTTCTATACTAATTGCCAGGCGCTGAGACGAATGCCGCCAAGATCGAGCGTCTATGACTTACGGTTCAAGAATTAGCCTCAGAAACAGTGGTTCTGAACATGCTGCCAATAGCTCGCCTGGGAAACATCCAGAGAAGTCCAAGATAGTGTTTTTTTTAGACTGGCTGCCACGAGCTGAAACGAATGCAGCCAAGAGCGAGCGTCTGTGACTTACGGTTCAAAAGTTATTCACATAAACATGGTTCTGAACTTTGCTGCCAGCCGCGAAAGCGAAAGCAACCAAGATCGAGCGTCTAGGATTTACTTGTGAATAGCTCGCCTGGAAAACATCCAGAGAAGTCAAAGACAGTGCAGCTATACTAATTGCCAGGCGCTGAGACGAATGCCGCCAAGATCAAGCGTCTAAGACTTACGGTTCAAGAATTAGCCTCAGAAACAGTGGGAAACAGTGCTTCTATACTAATTGCCAGGCGCTGAGACGAATGCCGCCAAGATCGAGCGTCTATGACTTACGGTTCAAGAATTAGCCTCAGAAACAGTGGTTCTGAACATGCTGCTAATAGCTCGCCTGGGAAACATCCAGAGAAGTCCAATATAGTGTTTTTTAGACTGGCTGCCACGAGCTGAAACGAATGCAACCAAGAGCGAGCGTCTGTGACTTACGATTCAAGAGTTATTCACAGAAACATGGTTCTGAACTTTGCTGCCAGCCGCGAAAGCGAAAGTAACCAAGATCGAGCGTCTAGGATTTACTTGTGAATAGCTCGCCTGGGAAACATCCAGAGAAGTCAAAGACAGTGCTTCTATACTAATTGCCAGGCGCTGTGACGAATGCCGCCAAGATCAAGCGTCTAAGACTTACGGTTCAAGAATTAGCCTCAGAAACAGTGGGAAACAGTGCTTCTATACTAATTGCCAGGCGCTGAGACGAATGCCGCCAAGATCGAGCGTCTATGACTTACGGTTCAAGAATTAGCCTCAGAAACAGTGGTTCAAAACATGCTGCCAATAGCTCGCCTGGGAAACATCCAGAGAAGTCCAAGATAGTGTTTTTTAGACTGGCTGCCACGAGCTGAAACGAATGCAGCCAAGAGCGAGCGTCTGTGACTTACGGTTCAAGAGTTATTCACAGAAACATGGTTCGGAACTTTGCTGCCAGCCGCGAAAGCGAAAATAACCAAGATCGAGCGTCTAGGATTTACTTGTCAATAGCTCGCCTGGGAAACATCCAGAGAAGTCAAAGACAGTGCTTCTATACTAATTGCCAGGCGCTGAGACGAATGCCGCCAAGATCGAGCGTCTATGACTTACGGTTCAAGAATTAGCCTCAGAAACAGTGGTTCTGAACATGCTGCCAATAGCTCGCCTGGGAAACATCCAGAGAAGTCCAAGATAGTGTTTTTTTTAGACTGGCTGCCACGAGCTGAAACGAATGCAGCCAAGAGCGAGCGTCTGTGACTTACGGTTCAAAAGTTATTCACATAAACATGGTTCTGAACTTTGCTGCCAGCCGCGAAAGCGAAAGCAACCAAGATCGAGCGTCTAGGATTTACTTGTGAATAGCTCGCCTGGGAAACTTTCAGATAAGTCAAAGACAGTGCTTCTATACTAATTGCCAGGCGCTGAGACGAATGCCGCCAAGATCAAGCGTCTAAGACTTACGGTTCAAGAATTAGCCTCAGAAACAGTGGGAAACAGTGCTTCTATACTAATTGCCAGGCGCTGAGACGAATGCCGCCAAGATCGAGCGTCTATGACTTACGGTTCAAGAATTAGCCTCAGAAACAGTGGTTTTGAACATGCTGCCAATAGCTCGCCTGGGAAACATACAGAGAAGTCCAAGATAGTGTTTTTTTTAGACTGGCTGCCACGAGCTGAAACGAATGCAGCCAAGAGCGAGCGTCTGTGACTTACGGTTCAAGAGTTATTCACAGAAACATGGTTCTGAACTTTGCTGACAGCCGCGAAAGCGAAAGTAACCAAGATCGAGCGTCTAGGATTTACTTGTCAATAGCTCGCCTGGGAAACATCCAGAGAAGTCAAAGACAGTGCTTCCATACTAATTGCCAGGCGCTGAGACGAATGCCGCCAAGATCGAGCGTCTATGACTTACGGTTCAAGAATTAGCCTCAGAAACAGTGGTTCTGAACATGCTGCCAATAGCTCGCCTGGGAAACATCCAGAGAAGTCCAAGATAGTGTTTTTTTAGACTGGCTGCCACGAGCTGAAACGAATGCAGCCAAGAGCGAGCGTCTGTGACTTACGGTTCAAGAGTGATTCACAGAAACATGGTTCTGAACTTTGCTGCCAGCCGCGAAAGCGAAAATAACCAAGATCGAGCGTCTAGGATTTACTTGTCAATAGCTCGCCTGGGAAACATCCAGTGAAGTCAAAGACAGTGCTTCTATACTAATTGCCAGGCGCTGAGACGAATGCCGCCAAGATCGAGAGTCTATGACTTACGGTTCAAGAATTAGCCTCAGAAACAGTGGGAAACAGTGCTTCTATACTAATTTCCAGGTGCTGAGACGAATACCGCCAAGATCGAGCGTCTATGACTTACGGTTCAAGAATTAGCCTCAGAAACAGTGGTTCTAAACATGCTGCCAATAGCTCGTCTGGGAAACATCCAGAGAAGTCCAAGATAGTGTTTTTTAGACTGACTGCCACGAGCTGAAACGAATGCAGCCAAGAGCGAGCGTCTGTCACTTACGGTTCAAGAGTTATTCACAGAAACATGGTTCTGAACTTTGCTGCCAGCCGCGAAAGCGAAAATAACCAAGATCGAGCGTCTAGGATTTACTTGTCAATAGCTCGCCTGGGAAACATCCAGAGAAGTCAAAGACAGTGCTTCTATACTAATTGCCAGGCGCTGAGACGAATGCCGCCAAGATCGAGCGTCTATGACTTACGGTTCAAGAATTAGCCTCAGAAACAGTGGGAAACAGTGCTTCTATACTAATTGCCAGGCGCTGAGACGAATGCCGCCAAGATCGAGCGTCTATGACTTACGGTTCAAGAATTAGCCTCAGAAACAGTGGTTCTGAACATGCTGCCAATAGCTCGCCTGGGAAACATCCAGAGAAGTCCAAGATAGTGTTTTTTTAGACTGGCTGCCACGAGCTGAAACGAATGCAGCCAAGAGCGAGCGTCTGTGACTTACGGTTCAAGAGTGATTCACAGAAACATGGTTCTGAACTTTGCTGCCAGCCGCGAAAGCGAAAATAACCAAGATCGAGCGTCTAGGATTTACTTGTCAATAGCTCGCCTGGGAAACATCCAGAGAAGTCAAAGACAGTGCTTCTATACTAATTGCCAGGCGCTGAGACGAATGCCGCCAAGATCGAGCGTCTATGACTTACGGTTCAAGAATTAGCCTCAGAAACAGTGGGAAACAGTGCTTCTATACTAATTGCCAGGCGCTGAGACGAATGCCGCCAAGATCGAGCGTCTATGACTTACGGTTCAAGAATTAGCCTCAGAAACAGTGGTTCTGAACATGCTGCCAATAGCTCGCCTGGGAAACATCCAGAGAAGTCCAAGATAGTGTTTTTTAGACTGGCTGCCACGAGCTGAAACGAATGGAGCCAAGAGCGAGCGTCTGTGACTTACGGTTCAAGAGTTATTCACAGAAACATGGTTCTGAACTTTGCTGCCAGCCGCGAAAGCGAAAGTAACCAAGATCGAGCGTCTAGGATTTACTTGTGAATAGCTCGCCTGGGAAACATCCAGAGAAGTCAAAGACAGTGCTTCTATACTAATTGCCAGGCGCTGAGACGAATGCCGCCAAGATCAAGCGTCTAAGACTTACGGTTCAAGAATTAGCCTCAGAAACAGTGGTTCTGAACATGCTGCCAATAGCTCGCCTGGGAAATATCCAGAGAAGTCCAAGATAGTGTTTTTTAGACTGGCTGCCACGAGCTGAAACGAATGCAGCCAAGAGCGAGCGTCTGTGACTTACGGTTCAAGAGTTATTCACAGAAACATGGTTCTGAACTTTGCTGCCAGCCGCGAAAGCGAAAGTAACCAAGATCGAGCGTCTAGGATTTACTTGTGAATAGCTCGCCTGGGAAACTTTCAGATAAGTCAAAGACAGTGCTTCTATACTAATTGCCAGGCGCTGAGACGAATGCCGCCAAGATCAAGCGTCTAAGACTTACGGTTCAAGAATTAGCCTCAGAAACAGTGGGAAACAGTGCTTCTATACTAATTGCCAGGCGCTGAGACGAATGCCGCCAAGATCGAGCGTCTATGACTTACGGTTCAAGAATTAGCCTCAGAAACAGTGGTTTTCAACATGCTGCCAATAGCTCGCCTGGGAAACATCCAGAGAAGTCCAAGATAGTGTTTTTTTAGACTGGCTGCCACGAGCTGAAACGAATGCAGCCAAGAGCGAGCGTCTGTGACTTACGGTTCAAGAGTTATTCACAGAAACATGGTTCTGAACTTTGCTGCCAGCCGCGAAAGCGAAAGTAACCAAGATCGAGCGTCTAGGATTTACTTGTGAATAGCTCGCCTGGGAAACATCCAGAGAAGTCAAAGACAGTGCTTCTATACTAATTGCCAGGCGCTGAGACGAATGCCGCCAAGATCAAGCGTCTAAGACTTACGGTTCAAGAATTAGCCTCAGCAACAGTGGTTCTGAACATGCTGCCAATAGCTCGCCTGGGAAACATCCAGAGAAGTCCAAGATAGTGTTTTTTTAGACTGGCTGCCACGAGCTGAAACGAATGCAGCCAAGAGCGAGCGTCTGTCACTTACGGTTCAAGAGTTATTCACAGAAACATGGTTCTGAACTTTGCTGCCAGCCGCGAAAGCGAAAGTAACCAAGATCGAGCGTCTAGGATTTACTTGTGAATAGCTCGCCTGGGAAACTTTCAGATAAGTCAAAGACAGTGCTTCTATACTAATTGCCAGGCGCTGAGACGAATGCCGCCAAGATCAAGCGTCTAAGACTTACGGTTCAAGAATTAGCCTCAGAAACAGTGGGAAACAGTGCTTCTATACTAATTGCCAGGCGCTGAGACGAATGCCGCCAAGATCGAGCGTCTATGACTTACGGTTCAAGAATTAGCCTCAGAAACAGTGGTTCTGAACATGCTGCCAATAGCTCGCCTGGGAAACATCCAGAGAAGTCCAAGATAGTGTTTTTTAGACTGGCTGCCACGAGCTGAAACGAATGCAGCCCAGAGCGAGAGTCTGTGACTTACGGTTCAAGAGTTATTCACAGAAACATGGTTCTGAACTTTGCTGCCAGCCGCGAAAGCGAAAGTAACCAAGATCGAGCGTCTAGGATTTACTTGTGAATAGCTCGCCTGGGAAACATCCAGAGAAGTCAAAGACAGTGCTTCTATACTAATTGCCAGGCGCTGAGACGAATGCCGCCAAGATCGAGCGTCTATGACTTACGGTTCAAGAATTAGCCTCAGAAACAGTGGTTCTGAACATGCTGCCAATAGCTCGCCTGGGAAACATCCAGAGAAGTCCAAGATAGTGTTTTTTTTAGACTGGCTGCCACGAGCTGAAACGAATGCAGCCAAGAGGCGAGCGTCTGTGACTTACGGTTCAAAAGTTATTCACATAAACATGGTTCTGAACTTTGCTGCCAGCCGCGAAAGCGAAAGCAACCAAGATCGAGCGTCTAGGATTTACTTGTGAATAGCTCGCCTGGAAAACATCCAGAGAAGTCAAAGACAGTGCAGCTATACTAATTGCCAGGCGCTGAGACGAATGCCGCCAAGATCAAGCGTCTAAGACTTACGGTTCAAGAATTAGCCTCAGAAACAGTGGGAAACAGTGCTTCTATACTAATTGCCAGGCGCTGAGACGAATGCCGCCAAGATCGAGCGTCTATGACTTACGGTTCAAGAATTAGCCTCAGAAACAGTGGTTCTGAACATGCTGCTAATAGCTCGCCTGGGAAACATCCAGAGAAGTCCAATATAGTGTTTTTTAGACTGGCTGCCACGAGCTGAAACGAATGCAACCAAGAGCGAGCGTCTGTGACTTACGATTCAAGAGTTATTCACAGAAACATGGTTCTGAACTTTGCTGCCAGCCGCGAAAGCGAAAGTAACCAAGATCGAGCGTCTAGGATTTACTTGTGAATAGCTCGCCTGGGAAACATCCAGAGAAGTCAAAGACAGTGCTTCTATACTAATTGCCAGGCGCTGTGACGAATGCCGCCAAGATCAAGCGTCTAAGACTTACGGTTCAAGAATTAGCCTCAGAAACAGTGGGAAACAGTGCTTCTATACTAATTGCCAGGCGCTGAGACGAATGCCGCCAAGATCGAGCGTCTATGACTTACGGTTCAAGAATTAGCCTCAGAAACAGTGGTTCAAAACATGCTGCCAATAGCTCGCCTGGGAAACATCCAGAGAAGTCCAAGATAGTGTTTTTTAGACTGGCTGCCACGAGCTGAAACGAATGCAGCCAAGAGCGAGCGTCTGTGACTTACGGTTCAAGAGTTATTCACAGAAACATGGTTCGGAACTTTGCTGCCAGCCGCGAAAGCGAAAATAACCAAGATCGAGCGTCTAGGATTTACTTGTCAATAGCTCGCCTGGGAAACATCCAGAGAAGTCAAAAACAGTGCTTCTATACTAATTGCCAGGCGCTGAGACGAATGCCGCCAAGATCGAGCGTCTATGACTTACGGTTCAAGAATTAGCCTCAGAAACAGTGGTTCTGAACATGCTGCCAATAGCTCGCCTGGGAAACATCCAGAGAAGTCCAAGATAGTGTTTTTTTTTAGACTGGCTGCCACGAGCTGAAACGAATGCAGCCAAGAGCGAGCGTCTGTGACTTACGGTTCAAAAGTTATTCACATAAACATGGTTCTGAACTTTGCTGCCAGCCGCGAAAGCGAAAGCAACCAAGATCGAGCGTCTAGGATTTACTTGTGAATAGCTCGCCTGGAAAACATCCAGAGAAGTCAAAGACAGTGCAGCTATACTAATTGCCAGGCGCTGAGACGAATGCCGCCAAGATCAAGCGTCTAAGACTTACGGTTCAAGAATTAGCCTCAGAAACAGTGGGAAACAGTGCTTCTATACTAATTGCCAGGCGCTGAGACGAATGCCGCCAAGATCGAGCGTCTATGACTTACGGTTCAAGAATTAGCCTCAGAAACAGTGGTTCTGAACATGCTGCTAATAGCTCGCCTGGGAAACATCCAGAGAAGTCCAATATAGTGTTTTTTAGACTGGCTGCCACGAGCTGAAACGAATGCAACCAAGAGCGAGCGTCTGTGACTTACGGTTCAAGAGTTATTCACAGAAACATGGTTCGGAACTTTGCTGCCAGCCGCGAAAGCGAAAATAACCAAGATCGAGCGTCTAGGATTTACTTGTCAATAGCTCGCCTGGGAAACATCCAGAGAAGTCAAAGACAGTGCTTCTATACTAATTGCCAGGTGCTGAGACGAATGCCGCCAAGATCGAGCGTCTATGACTTACGGTTCAAGAATTAGCCTCAGAAACAGTGGTTCTGAACATGCTGCCAATAGCTCGCCTGGGAAAAATCCAGAGAAGTCCAAGATAGTGTTTTTTTTAGACTGGCTGCCACGAGCTGAAACGAATGCAGCCAAGAGCGAGCGTCTGTGACTTACGGTTCAAAAGTTATTCACATAAACATGGTTCTGAACTTTACTGCCAGCCGCGAAAGCGAAAGCAACCAAGATCGAGCGTCTAGGATTTACTTGTCAATAGCTCGCCTGGGAAACATCCAGAGAAGTCAAAGACAGTGCTTCTATACTAATTGCCAGGTGCTGAGACGAATGCCGCCAAGATCGAGCGTCTATGACTTACGGTTCAAGAATTAGCCTCAGAAACAGTGGTTCTGAACATGCTGCCAATAGCTCGCCTGGGAAACATCCAGAGAAGTCCAAGATAGTGTTTTTTTTAGACTGGCTGCCACGAGCTGAAACGAATGCAGCCAAGAGCGAGCGTCTGTGACTTACGGTTCAAAAGTTATTCACATAAACATGGTTCTGAACTTTGCTGCCAGCCGCGAAAGCGAAAGCAACCAAGATCGAGCGTCTAGGATTTACTTGTGAATAGCTCGCCTGGAAAACATCCAGAGAAGTCAAAGACAGTGCAGCTATACTAATTGCCAGGCGCTGAGACGAATGCCGCCAAGATCAAGCGTCTAAGACTTACGGTTCAAGAATTAGCCTCAGAAACAGTGGGAAACAGTGCTTCTATACTAATTGCCAGGCGCTGAGACGAATGCCGCCAAGATCGAGCGTCTATGACTTACGGTTCAAGAATTAGCCTCAGAAACAGTGGTTCTGAACATCCTGCCAATAGCTCGCATGGGAAACATCCAGAGAAGTCCAAGATAGTGTTTTTTAGACTGGCTGCCACGAGCTGAAACGAATGCAGCCAAGAGCGAGCGTCTGTCACTTACGGTTCAAGAGTTATTCACAGAAACATGGTTCTGAACTTTGCTGCCAGCCGCGAAAGCGAAAATAACCAAGATCGAGCGTCTAGGATTTACTTGTCAATAGCTCGCCTGGGAAACATCCAGTGAAGTCAAAGACAGTGCTTCTATACTAATTGCCAGGCGCTGAGACGAATGCCGCCAAGATCAAGCGTCTAAGACTTACGGTTCAAGAATTAGCCTCAGAAACAGTGGGAAACAGTGCTTCTATACTAATTGCCAGGCGCTGAGACGAATGCCGCCAAGATCGAGCGTCTATGACTTACGGTTCAAGAATTATCCTCAGAAACAGTGGGAAACAGTGCTTCTATACTAATTGCCAGGCGCTGAGACGAATGCCGCCAAGATCGAGCGTCTATGACTTACGGTTCAAGAATTAGCCTCAGAAACAGTGGTTCTGTACATGCTGCCAATAGCTCGCCTGGGAAACATCCAGAGAAGTCCAAGATAGTGTTTTTTTAGACTGGCTGCCACGAGCTGAAACGCATGCAGCCAAGAGCGAGCGTCTGTGACTTACGGTTCAAGAGTTATTCACAGAAACATGGTTCTGAACTTTGCTGCCAGCCGCGAAAGCGAAAGTAACCAAGATCGAGCGTCTAGGATTTACTTGTGAATAGCTCGCCTGGGAAACTTTCAGATAAGTCAAAGACAGTGCTTCTATACTAATTGCCAGGCGCTGAGACGAATGCCGCCAAGATCAAGCGTCTAAGACTTACGGTTCAAGAATTAGCCTCAGAAACAGTGGGAAACAGTGCTTCTATACTAATTGCCAGGCGCTGAGACGAATGCCGCCAAGATCGAGCGTCTATGACTTACGGTTCAAGAATTAGCCTCAGAAACAGTGGTTTTGAACATGCTGCCAATAGCTCGCCTGGGAAACATACAGAGAAGTCCAAGATAGTGTTTTTTTTAGACTGGCTGCCACGAGCTGAAACGAATGCAGCCAAGAGCGAGCGTCTGTGACTTACGGTTCAAGAGTTATTCACAGAAACATGGTTCTGAACTTTGCTGCCAGCCGCGAAAGCGAAAGTAACCAAGATCGAGCGTCTAGGATTTACTTGTCAATAGCTCGCCTGGGAAACATCCAGAGAAGTCAAAGACAGTGCTTCCATACTAATTGCCAGGCGCTGAGACGAATGCCGCCAAGATCGAGCGTCTATGACTTACGGTTCAAGAATTAGCCTCAGAAACAGTGGTTCTGAACATGCTGCCAATAGCTCGCCTGGGAAACATCCAGAGAAGTCCAAGATAGTGTTTTTTTTAGACTGGCTGCCACGAGCTGAAACGAATGTAGCCAAGAGCGAGCGTCTGTGACTTACGGTTCAAGAGTGATTCACAGAAACATGGTTCTGAACTTTGCTGCCAGCCGCGAAAGCGAAAATAACCAAGATCGAGCGTCTAGGATTTACTTGTCAATAGCTCGCCTGGGAAACATCCAGTGAAGTCAAAGACAGTGCTTCTATACTAATTGCCAGGCGCTGAGACGAATGCCGCCAAGATCGAGAGTCTATGACTTACGGTTCAAGAATTAGCCTCAGAAACAGTGGGAAACAGTGCTTCTATACTAATTTCCAGGTGCTGAGACGAATACCGCCAAGATCGAGCGTCTATGACTTACGGTTCAAGAATTAGCCTCAGAAACAGTGGTTCTAAACATGCTGCCAATAGCTCGTCTGGGAAACATCCAGAGAAGTCCAAGATAGTGTTTTTTAGACTGACTGCCACGAGCTGAAACGAATGCAGCCAAGAGCGAGCGTCTGTCACTTACGGTTCAAGAGTTATTCACAGAAACATGGTTCTGAACTTTGCTGCCAGCCGCGAAAGCGAAAATAACCAAGATCGAGCGTCTAGGATTTACTTGTCAATAGCTCGCCTGGGAAACATCCAGAGAAGTCAAAGACAGTGCTTCTATACTAATTGCCAGGCGCTGAGACGAATGCCGCCAAGATCGAGCGTCTATGACTTACGGTTCAAGAATTAGCCTCAGAAACAGTGGGAAACAGTGCTTCTATACTAATTGCCAGGCGCTGAGACGAATGCCGCCAAGATCGAGCGTCTATGACTTACGGTTCAAGAATTAGCCTCAGAAACAGTGGTTCTGAACATGCTGCCAATAGCTCGCCTGGGAAACATCCAGAGAAGTACAAGATAGTGTTTTTTTTAGACTGGCTGCCACGAGCTGAAACGAATGCAGCCAAGAGCGAGCGTCTGTGACTTACGGTTCAAGAGTTATTCACAGAAACATGGTTCTAAACTTTGCTGCCAGCCGCGAAAGCGAAAGTAACCAAGATCGAGCGTCTAGGATTTACTTGTCAATAGCTCGCCTGGGAAACTTTCAGATAAGTCAAAGACAGTGCTTCTATGCTAATTGCCAGGCGCTGAGACGAATGCCGCCAAGATCAAGCGTCTAAGACTTACGGTTCAAGAATTAGCCTCAGAAACAGTGGGAAACAGTGCTTCTATACTAATTGCCAGGCGCTGAGACGAATGCCGCCAAGATCGAGCGTCTATGACTTACGGTTCAAGAATTAGCCTCAGAAACAGTGGTTTTGAACCGGCTGCCAATAGCTCGCCTGGGAAACATCCAGAGAAGTCCAAGATAGTGTTTTTTTAGACTGGCTGCCACGAGCTGAAACGAATGCAGCCAAGAGCGAGCGTCTGTGACTTACGGTTCAAGAGTTATTCACAGAAACATGGTTCTGAACTTTGCTGCCAGCCGCGAAAGCGAAAGTAACCAAGATCGAGCGTCTAGGATTTACTTGTCAATAGCTCGCATGGGAAACATCCAGAGAAGTCAAAGACAGTGCTTCTATACTAATTGCCAGGCGCTGAGACGAATGCCGCCAAGATCGAGCGTCTATGACATACGGTTCAAGAATTAGCCTCAGAAACAGTGGGAAACAGTGCTTCTATACTAATTGCCAGGCGCTGAGACGAATGCCGCCAAGATCGAGCGTCTATGACTTACGGTTCAAGAATTAGCCTCAGAAACAGTGGTTCTGAACATGCTGCCAATAGCTCGCCTGGGAAACATCCAGAGAAGTCCAAGATAGTGTTTTTTTAGACTGGCTGCCACGAGCTGAAACGAATGCAGCCAAGAGCGAGCGTCTGTGACTTACGGTTCAAGAGTTATTCACAGAAACATGGTTCTAAACTTTGCTGCCAGCCGCGAAAGCGAAAGTAACCAAGATCGAGCGTCTAGGATTTACTTGTCAATAGCTCGCCTGGGAAACTTTCAGATAAGTCAAAGACAGTGCTTCTATGCTAATTTCCAGGCGCTGAGACGAATGCCGCCAAGATCAAGCGTCTAAGACTTACGGTTCAAGAATTAGCCTCAGAAACAGTGGGAAACAGTGCTTCTATACTAATTGCCAGGCGCTGAGACGAATGCCGCCAAGATCGAGCGTCTATGACTTACGGTTCAAGAATTAGCCTCAGAAACAGTGGTTTTGAACATGCTGCCAATAGCTCGCCTGGGAAACATCCAGAGAAGTCCAAGATAGTGATTTTTTAGACTGGCTGCCACGAGCTGAAACGAATGCAGCCAAGAGCGAGAGTCTGTGACTTACGGTTCAAGAGTTATTCACAGAAACATGGTTCTTTACTTTGCTGCCAGCCGCGAAAGCGAAAGTAACCAAGATCGAGCGTCTAGGATTTACTTGTGAATAGCTCGCCTGGGAAACTTTCAGATAAGTCAAAGACAGTGCTTCTATGCTAATTGCCAGGCGCTGAGACGAATGCCGCCAAGATCAAGCGTCTAAGACTTACGGTTCAAGAATTAGCCTCAGAAACAGTGGGAAACAGTGCTTCTATACTAATTGCCAGGCGCTGAGACGAATGCCGCCAAGATCGAGCGTCTATGACTTACGGTTCAAGAATTAGCCTCAGAAACAGTGGTTTTGAACATGCTGCCAATAGCTCGCCTGGGAAACATCCAGAGAAGTCCAAGATAGTGTTTTTTTTAGACTGGCTGCCACGAGCTGAAACGAATGCAGCCAAGAGCGAGCGTCTGTGACTTACGGTTCAAGAGTTATTCACAGAAACATGGTTCTGAACTTTGCTGCCAGCCGCGAAAGCGAAAGTAACCAAGATCGAGCGTCTAGGATTTACTTGTCAATAGCTCGCCTGGGAAACATCCAGAGAAGTCAAAGACAGTGCTTCCATACTAATTGCCAGGCGCTGAGACGAATGCCGCCAAGATCGAGCGTCTATGACTTACGGTTCAAGAATTAGCCTCAGAAACAGTGGTTCTGAACATGCTGCCAATAGCTCGCCTGGGAAACATCCAGAGAAGTCCAAGATAGTGTTTTTTTTAGACTGGCTGCCACGAGCTGAAACGAATGTAGCCAAGAGCGAGCGTCTGTGACTTACGGTTCAAGAGTGATTCACAGAAACATGGTTCTGAACTTTGCTGCCAGCCGCGAAAGCGAAAATAACCAAGATCGAGCGTCTAGGATTTACTTGTCAATAGCTCGCCTGGGAAACATCCAGTGAAGTCAAAGACAGTGCTTCTATACTAATTGCCAGGCGCTGAGACGAATGCCGCCAAGATCGAGAGTCTATGACTTACGGTTCAAGAATTAGCCTCAGAAACAGTGGGAAACAGTGCTTCTATACTAATTTCCAGGTGCTGAGACGAATACCGCCAAGATCGAGCGTCTATGACTTACGGTTCAAGAATTAGCCTCAGAAACAGTGGTTCTAAACATGCTGCCAATAGCTCGTCTGGGAAACATCCAGAGAAGTCCAAGATAGTGTTTTTTAGACTGACTGCCACGAGCTGAAACGAATGCAGCCAAGAGCGAGCGTCTGTCACTTACGGTTCAAGAGTTATTCACAGAAACATGGTTCTGAACTTTGCTGCCAGCCGCGAAAGCGAAAATAACCAAGATCGAGCGTCTAGGATTTACTTGTCAATAGCTCGCCTGGGAAACATCCAGAGAAGTCAAAGACAGTGCTTCTATACTAATTGCCAGGCGCTGAGACGAATGCCGCCAAGATCGAGCGTCTATGACTTACGGTTCAAGAATTAGCCTCAGAAACAGTGGGAAACAGTGCTTCTATACTAATTGCCAGGCGCTGAGACGAATGCCGCCAAGATCGAGCGTCTATGACTTACGGTTCAAGAATTAGCCTCAGAAACAGTGGTTCTGAACATGCTGCCAATAGCTCGCCTGGGAAACATCCAGAGAAGTACAAGATAGTGTTTTTTTAGACTGGCTGCCACGAGCTGAAACGAATGCAGCCAAGAGCGAGCGTCTGTGACTTACGGTTCAAGAGTTATTCACAGAAACATGGTTCTAAACTTTGCTGCCAGCCGCGAAAGCGAAAGTAACCAAGATCGAGCGTCTAGGATTTACTTGTCAATAGCTCGCCTGGGAAACTTTCAGATAAGTCAAAGACAGTGCTTCTATGCTAATTGCCAGGCGCTGAGACGAATGCCGCCAAGATCAAGCGTCTAAGACTTACGGTTCAAGAATTAGCCTCAGAAACAGTGGGAAACAGTGCTTCTATACTAATTGCCAGGCGCTGAGACGAATGCCGCCAAGATCGAGCGTCTATGACTTACGGTTCAAGAATTAGCCTCAGAAACAGTGGTTTTGAACCGGCTGCCAATAGCTCGCCTGGGAAACATCCAGAGAAGTCCAAGATAGTGTTTTTTTAGACTGGCTGCCACGAGCTGAAACGAATGCAGCCAAGAGCGAGCGTCTGTGACTTACGGTTCAAGAGTTATTCACAGAAACATGGTTCTGAACTTTGCTGCCAGCCGCGAAAGCGAAAGTAACCAAGATCGAGCGTCTAGGATTTACTTGTCAATAGCTCGCATGGGAAACATCCAGAGAAGTCAAAGACAGTGCTTCTACACTAATTGCCAGGCGCTGAGACGAATGCCGCCAAGATCGAGCGTCTATGACTTACGGTTCAAGAATTAGCCTCAGAAACAGTGGGAAACAGTGCTTCTATACTAATTGCCAGGCGCTGAGACGAATGCCGCCAAGATCGAGCGTCTATGACTTACGGTTCAAGAATTAGCCTCAGAAACAGTGGTTCTGAACATGCTGCCAATAGCTCGCCTGGGAAACATCCAGAGAAGTCCAAGATAGTGTTTTTTTA
This sequence comes from Rhinoderma darwinii, assembly GCF_050947455.1. Lineage (NCBI taxonomy): Eukaryota > Metazoa > Chordata > Amphibia > Anura > Rhinodermatidae > Rhinoderma > Rhinoderma darwinii. The sequence goes on from NW_027463834.1 coordinate 82,284, forward strand.
GACTGGCTGCCACGAGCTGAAACGAATGCAGCCAAGAGCGAGCGTCTGTGACTTACGGTTCAAGAGTTATTCACAGAAACATGGTTCTAAACTTTGCTGCCAGCCGCGAAAGCGAAAGTAACCAAGATCGAGCGTCTAGGATTTACTTGTCAATAGCTCGCCTGGGAAACTTTCAGATAAGTCAAAGACAGTGCTTCTATGCTAATTGCCAGGCGCTGAGACGAATGCCGCCAAGATCAAGCGTCTAAGACTTACGGTTCAAGAATTAGCCTCAGAAACAGTGGGAAACAGTGCTTCTATACTAATTGCCAGGCGCTGAGACGAATGCCGCCAAGATCGAGCGTCTATGACTTACGGTTCAAGAATTAGCCTCAGAAACAGTGGTTTTGAACCGGCTGCCAATAGCTCGCCTGGGAAACATCCAGAGAAGTCCAAGATAGTGTTTTTTTAGACTGGCTGCCACGAGCTGAAACGAATGCAGCCAAGAGCGAGCGTCTGTGACTTACGGTTCAAGAGTTATTCACAGAAACATGGTTCTGAACTTTGCTGCCAGCCGCGAAAGCGAAAGTAACCAAGATCGAGCGTCTAGGATTTACTTGTCAATAGCTCGCATGGGAAACATCCAGAGAAGTCAAAGACAGTGCTTCTATACTAATTGCCAGGCGCTGAGACGAATGCCGCCAAGATCGAGCGTCTATGACTTACGGTTCAAGAATTAGCCTCAGAAACAGTGGGAAACAGTGCTTCTATACTAATTGCCAGGCGCTGAGACGAATGCCGCCAAGATCGAGCGTCTATGACTTACGGTTCAAGAATTAGCCTCAGAAACAGTGGTTCTGAACATGCTGCCAATAGCTCGCCTGGGAAACATCCAGAGAAGTCCAAGATAGTGTTTTTTTAGACTGGCTGCCACGAGCTGAAACGAATGCAGCCAAGAGCGAGCGTCTGTGACTTACGGTTCAAGAGTTATTCACAGAAACATGGTTCTAAACTTTGCTGCCAGCCGCGAAAGCGAAAGTAACCAAGATCGAGCGTCTAGGATTTACTTGTCAATAGCTCGCCTGGGAAACTTTCAGATAAGTCAAAGACAGTGCTTCTATGCTAATTTCCAGGCGCTGAGACGAATGCCGCCAAGATCAAGCGTCTAAGACTTACGGTTCAAGAATTAGCCTCAGAAACAGTGGGAAACAGTGCTTCTATACTAATTGCCAGGCGCTGAGACGAATGCCGCCAAGATCGAGCGTCTATGACTTACGGTTCAAGAATTAGCCTCAGAAACAGTGGTTTTGAACATGCTGCCAATAGCTCGCCTGGGAAACATCCAGAGAAGTCCAAGATAGTGATTTTTTAGACTGGCTGCCACGAGCTGAAACGAATGCAGCCAAGAGCGAGAGTCTGTGACTTACGGTTCAAGAGTTATTCACAGAAACATGGTTCTGTACTTTGCTGCCAGCCGCGAAAGCGAAAGTAACCAAGATCGAGCGTCTAGGATTTACTTGTGAATAGCTCGCCTGGGAAACTTTCAGATAAGTCAAAGACAGTGCTTCTATGCTAATTGCCAGGCGCTGAGACGAATGCCGCCAAGATCAAGCGTCTAAGACTTACGGTTCAAGAATTAGCCTCAGAAACAGTGGGAAACAGTGCTTCTATACTAATTGCCAGGCGCTGAGACGAATGCCGCTAAGATCGAGCGTCTATGACTTACGGTTCAAGAATTAGCCTCAGAAACAGTGGTTTTGAACCGGCTGCCAATAGCTCGCCTGGGAAACATCCAGAGAAGTCCAAGATAGTGTTTTTTTAGACTGGCTGCCACGAGCTGAAACGAATGCAGCCAAGAGCGAGCGTCTGTGACTTACGGTTCAAGAGTTATTCACAGAAACATGGTTCTGAACTTTGCTGCCAGCCGCGAAAGCGAAAGTAACCAAGATCGAGCGTCTAGGATTTACTTGTGAATAGCTCGCCTGGGAAACTTTCAGATAAGTCAAAGACAGTGCTTCTATACTAATTGCCAGGCGCTGAGACGAATGCCGCCAAGATCAAGCCTCTAAGACTTACGGTTCAAGAATTAGCCTCAGAAACAGTGGGAAACAGTGCTTCTATACTAATTGCCAGGCGCTGAGACGAATGCCGCCAAGATCGAGCGTCTATGACTTACGGTTCAAGAATTAGCCTCAGAAACAGTGGTTTTGAACATGCTGCCAATAGCTCGCCTGGGAAACATACAGAGAAGTCCAAGATAGTGTTTTTTTTAGACTGGCTGCCACGAGCTGAAACGAATGCAGCCAAGAGCGAGCGTCTGTGACTTACGGTTCAAGAGTTATTCACAGAAACATGGTTCTGAACTTTGCTGCCAGCCGCGAAAGCGAAAGTAACCAAGATCGAGCGTCTAGGATTTACTTGTCAATAGCTCGCCTGGGAAACATCCAGAGAAGTCAAAGACAGTGCTTCCATACTAATTGCCAGGCGCTGAGACGAATGCCGCCAAGATCGAGCGTCTATGACTTACGGTTCAAGAATTAGCCTCAGAAACAGTGGTTCTGAACATGCTGCCAATAGCTCGCCTGGGAAACATCCAGAGAAGTCCAAGATAGTGTTTTTTTTAGACTGGCTGCCACGAGCTGAAACGAATGTAGCCAAGAGCGAGCGTCTGTGACTTACGGTTCAAGAGTGATTCACAGAAACATGGTTCTGAACTTTGCTGCCAGCCGCGAAAGCGAAAATAACCAAGATCGAGCGTCTAGGATTTACTTGTCAATAGCTCGCCTGGGAAACATCCAGTGAAGTCAAAGACAGTGCTTCTATACTAATTGCCAGGCGCTGAGACGAATGCCGCCAAGATCGAGAGTCTATGACTTACGGTTCAAGAATTAGCCTCAGAAACAGTGGGAAACAGTGCTTCTATACTAATTTCCAGGTGCTGAGACGAATACCGCCAAGATCGAGCGTCTATGACTTACGGTTCAAGAATTAGCCTCAGAAACAGTGGTTCTAAACATGCTGCCAATAGCTCGTCTGGGAAACATCCAGAGAAGTCCAAGATAGTGTTTTTTAGACTGACTGCCACGAGCTGAAACGAATGCAGCCAAGAGCGAGCGTCTGTCACTTACGGTTCAAGAGTTATTCACAGAAACATGGTTCTGAACTTTGCTGCCAGCCGCGAAAGCGAAAATAACCAAGATCGAGCGTCTAGGATTTACTTGTCAATAGCTCGCCTGGGAAACATCCAGAGAAGTCAAAGACAGTGCTTCTATACTAATTGCCAGGCGCTGAGACGAATGCCGCCAAGATCGAGCGTCTATGACTTACGGTTCAAGAATTAGCCTCAGAAACAGTGGGAAACAGTGCTTCTATACTAATTGCCAGGCGCTGAGACGAATGCCGCCAAGATCGAGCGTCTATGACTTACGGTTCAAGAATTAGCCTCAGAAACAGTGGTTCTGAACATGCTGCCAATAGCTCGCCTGGGAAACATCCAGAGAAGTACAAGATAGTGTTTTTTTAGACTGGCTGCCACGAGCTGAAACGAATGCAGCCAAGAGCGAGCGTCTGTGACTTACGGTTCAAGAGTTATTCACAGAAACATGGTTCTAAACTTTGCTGCCAGCCGCGAAAGCGAAAGTAACCAAGATCGAGCGTCTAGGATTTACTTGTCAATAGCTCGCCTGGGAAACTTTCAGATAAGTCAAAGACAGTGCTTCTATGCTAATTGCCAGGCGCTGAGACGAATGCCGCCAAGATCAAGCGTCTAAGACTTACGGTTCAAGAATTAGCCTCAGAAACAGTGGGAAACAGTGCTTCTATACTAATTGCCAGGCGCTGAGACGAATGCCGCCAAGATCGAGCGTCTATGACTTACGGTTCAAGAATTAGCCTCAGAAACAGTGGTTTTGAACCGGCTGCCAATAGCTCGCCTGGGAAACATCCAGAGAAGTCCAAGATAGTGTTTTTTTAGACTGGCTGCCACGAGCTGAAACGAATGCAGCCAAGAGCGAGCGTCTGTGACTTACGGTTCAAGAGTTATTCACAGAAACATGGTTCTGAACTTTGCTGCCAGCCGCGAAAGCGAAAGTAACCAAGATCGAGCGTCTAGGATTTACTTGTCAATAGCTCGCATGGGAAACATCCAGAGAAGTCAAAGACAGTGCTTCTATACTAATTGCCAGGCGCTGAGACGAATGCCGCCAAGATCAAGCGTCTAAGACTTACGGTTCAAGAATTAGCCTCAGCAACAGTGGTTCTGAACATGCTGCCAATAGCTCGCCTGGGAAACATCCAGAGAAGTCCAAGATAGTGTTTTTTTAGACTGGCTGCCACGAGCTGAAACGAATGCAGCCAAGAGCGAGCGTCTGTGACTTACGGTTCAAGAGTTATTCACAGAAACATGGTTCTGAACTTTGCTGCCAGCCGCGAAAGCGAAAGTAACCAAGATCGAGCGTCTAGGATTTACTTGTCAATAGCTCGCCTGGGAAACATCCAGAGAAGTCAAAGACAGTGCTTCCATACTAATTGCCAGGCGCTGAGACGAATGCCGCCAAGATCGAGCGTCTATGACTTACGGTTCAAGAATTAGCCTCAGAAACAGTGGTTCTGAACATGCTGCCAATAGCTCGCCTGGGAAACATCCAGAGAAGTCCAAGATAGTGTTTTTTTTAGACTGGCTGCCACGAGCTGAAACGAATGTAGCCAAGAGCGAGCGTCTGTGACTTACGGTTCAAGAGTGATTCACAGAAACATGGTTCTGAACTTTGCTGCCAGCCGCGAAAGCGAAAATAACCAAGATCGAGCGTCTAGGATTTACTTGTCAATAGCTCGCCTGGGAAACATCCAGTGAAGTCAAAGACAGTGCTTCTATACTAATTGCCAGGCGCTGAGACGAATGCCGCCAAGATCGAGAGTCTATGACTTACGGTTCAAGAATTAGCCTCAGAAACAGTGGGAAACAGTGCTTCTATACTAATTTCCAGGTGCTGAGACGAATACCGCCAAGATCGAGCGTCTATGACTTACGGTTCAAGAATTAGCCTCAGAAACAGTGGTTCTAAACATGCTGCCAATAGCTCGTCTGGGAAACATCCAGAGAAGTCCAAGATAGTGTTTTTTAGACTGACTGCCACGAGCTGAAACGAATGCAGCCAAGAGCGAGCGTCTGTCACTTACGGTTCAAGAGTTATTCACAGAAACATGGTTCTGAACTTTGCTGCCAGCCGCGAAAGCGAAAATAACCAAGATCGAGCGTCTAGGATTTACTTGTCAATAGCTCGCCTGGGAAACATCCAGAGAAGTCAAAGACAGTGCTTCTATACTAATTGCCAGGCGCTGAGACGAATGCCGCCAAGATCGAGCGTCTATGACTTACGGTTCAAGAATTAGCCTCAGAAACAGTGGGAAACAGTGCTTCTATACTAATTGCCAGGCGCTGAGACGAATGCCGCCAAGATCGAGCGTCTATGACTTACGGTTCAAGAATTAGCCTCAGAAACAGTGGTTCTGAACATGCTGCCAATAGCTCGCCTGGGAAACATCCAGAGAAGTACAAGATAGTGTTTTTTTAGACTGGCTGCCACGAGCTGAAACGAATGCAGCCAAGAGCGAGCGTCTGTGACTTACGGTTCAAGAGTTATTCACAGAAACATGGTTCTAAACTTTGCTGCCAGCCGCGAAAGCGAAAGTAACCAAGATCGAGCGTCTAGGATTTACTTGTCAATAGCTCGCCTGGGAAACTTTCAGATAAGTCAAAGACAGTGCTTCTATGCTAATTGCCAGGCGCTGAGACGAATGCCGCCAAGATCAAGCGTCTAAGACTTACGGTTCAAGAATTAGCCTCAGAAACAGTGGGAAACAGTGCTTCTATACTAATTGCCAGGCGCTGAGACGAATGCCGCCAAGATCGAGCGTCTATGACTTACGGTTCAAGAATTAGCCTCAGAAACAGTGGTTTTGAACCGGCTGCCAATAGCTCGCCTGGGAAACATCCAGAGAAGTCCAAGATAGTGTTTTTTTAGACTGGCTGCCACGAGCTGAAACGAATGCAGCCAAGAGCGAGCGTCTGTGACTTACGGTTCAAGAGTTATTCACAGAAACATGGTTCTGAACTTTGCTGCCAGCCGCGAAAGCGAAAGTAACCAAGATCGAGCGTCTAGGATTTACTTGTCAATAGCTCGCATGGGAAACATCCAGAGAAGTCAAAGACAGTGCTTCTATACTAATTGCCAGGCGCTGAGACGAATGCCGCCAAGATCGAGCGTCTATGACTTACGGTTCAAGAATTAGCCTCAGAAACAGTGGGAAACAGTGCTTCTATACTAATTGCCAGGCGCTGAGACGAATGCCGCCAAGATCGAGCGTCTATGACTTACGGTTCAAGAATTAGCCTCAGAAACAGTGGTTCTGAACATGCTGCCAATAGCTCGCCTGGGAAACATCCAGAGAAGTCCAAGATAGTGTTTTTTTAGACTGGCTGCCACGAGCTGAAACGAATGCAGCCAAGAGCGAGCGTCTGTGACTTACGGTTCAAGAGTTATTCACAGAAACATGGTTCTAAACTTTGCTGCCAGCCGCGAAAGCGAAAGTAACCAAGATCGAGCGTCTAGGATTTACTTGTCAATAGCTCGCCTGGGAAACTTTCAGATAAGTCAAAGACAGTGCTTCTATGCTAATTTCCAGGCGCTGAGACGAATGCCGCCAAGATCAAGCGTCTAAGACTTACGGTTCAAGAATTAGCCTCAGAAACAGTGGGAAACAGTGCTTCTATACTAATTGCCAGGCGCTGAGACGAATGCCGCCAAGATCGAGCGTCTATGACTTACGGTTCAAGAATTAGCCTCAGAAACAGTGGTTTTGAACATGCTGCCAATAGCTCGCCTGGGAAACATCCAGAGAAGTCCAAGATAGTGATTTTTTAGACTGGCTGCCACGAGCTGAAACGAATGCAGCCAAGAGCGAGCGTCTGTGACTTACGGTTCAAGAGTTATTCACAGAAACATGGTTCTGTACTTTGCTGCCAGCCGCGAAAGCGAAAGTAACCAAGATCGAGCGTCTAGGATTTACTTGTGAATAGCTCGCCTGGGAAACTTTCAGATAAGTCAAAGACAGTGCTTCTATGCTAATTGCCAGGCGCTGAGACGAATGCCGCCAAGATCAAGCGTCTAAGACTTACGGTTCAAGAATTAGCCTCAGAAACAGTGGGAAACAGTGCTTCTATACTAATTGCCAGGCGCTGAGACGAATGCCGCCAAGATCGAGCGTCTATGACTTACGGTTCAAGAATTAGCCTCAGAAACAGTGGTTTTGAACCGGCTGCCAATAGCTCGCCTGGGAAACATCCAGAGAAGTCCAAGATAGTGTTTTTTTAGACTGGCTGCCACGAGCTGAAACGAATGCAGCCAAGAGCGAGCGTCTGTGACTTACGGTTCAAGAGTTATTCACAGAAACATGGTTCTGAACTTTGCTGCCAGCCGCGAAAGCGAAAGTAACCAAGATCGAGCGTCTAGGATTTACTTGTCAATAGCTCGCATGGGAAACATCCAGAGAAGTCAAAGACAGTGCTTCTATACTAATTGCCAGGCGCTGAGACGAATGCCGCCAAGATCGAGCGTCTATGACTTACGGTTCAAGAATTAGCCTCAGAAACAGTGGGAAACAGTGCTTCTATACTAATTTCCAGGTGCTGAGACGAATACCGCCAAGATCGAGCGTCTATGACTTACGGTTCAAGAATTAGCCTCAGAAACAGTGGTTCTAAACATGCTGCCAATAGCTCGTCTGGGAAACATCCAGAGAAGTCCAAGATAGTGTTTTTTAGACTGACTGCCACGAGCTGAAACGAATGCAGCCAAGAGCGAGCGTCTGTCACTTACGGTTCAAGAGTTATTCACAGAAACATGGTTCTGAACTTTGCTGCCAGCCGCGAAAGCGAAAATAACCAAGATCGAGCGTCTAGGATTTACTTGTCAATAGCTCGCCTGGGAAACATCCAGAGAAGTCAAAGACAGTGCTTCTATACTAATTGCCAGGCTATGAGACGAATGCCGCCAAGATCGAGCGTCTATGACTTACGGTTCAAGAATTAGCCTCAGAAACAGTGGGAAACAGTGCTTCTATACTAATTGCCAGGCGCTGAGACGAATGCCGCCAAGATCGAGCGTCTATGACTTACGGTTCAAGAATTAGCCTCAGAAACAGTGGTTCTGAACATGCTGCCAATAGCTCGCCTGGGAAACATCCAGAGAAGTACAAGATAGTGTTTTTTTAGACTGGCTGCCACGAGCTGAAACGAATGCAGCCAAGAGCGAGCGTCTGTGACTTACGGTTCAAGAGTTATTCACAGAAACATGGTTCTAAACTTTGCTGCCAGCCGCGAAAGCGAAAGTAACCAAGATCGAGCGTCTAGGATTTACTTGTCAATAGCTCGCCTGGGAAACTTTCAGATAAGTCAAAGACAGTGCTTCTATACTAATTGCCAGGCGCTGAGACGAATGCCGCCAAGATCAAGCGTCTAAGACTTACGGTTCAAGAATTAGCCTCAGAAACAGTGGGAAACAGTGCTTCTATACTAATTGCCAGGCGCTGAGACGAATGCCGCCAAGATCGAGCGTCTATGACTTACGGTTCAAGAATTAGCCTCAGAAACAGTGGTTTTGAACATGCTGCCAATAGCTCGCCTGGGAAACATCCAGAGAAGTCCAAGATAGTGTTTTTTTAGACTGGCTGCCACGAGCTGAAACGAATGCAGCCAAGAGCGAGCGTCTGTGACTTACGGTTCAAGAGTTATTCACAGAAACATGGTTCTGTACTTTGCTGCCAGCCGCGAAAGCGAAAGTAACCAAGATCGAGCGTCTAGGATTTACTTGTGAATAGCTCGCCTGGGAAACTTTCAGATAAGTCAAAGACAGTGCTTCTATGCTAATTGCCAGGCGCTGAGACGAATGCCGCCAAGATCAAGCGTCTAAGACTTACGGTTCAAGAATTAGCCTCAGAAACAGTGGGAAACAGTGCTTCTATACTAATTGCCAGGCGCTGAGACGAATGCCGCCAAGATCGAGCGTCTATGACTTACGGTTCAAGAATTAGCCTCAGAAACAGTGGTTTTGAACCGGCTGCCAATAGCTCGCCTGGGAAACATCCAGAGAAGTCCAAGATAGTGTTTTTTTAGACTGGCTGCCACGAGCTGAAACGAATGCAGCCAAGAGCGAGCGTCTGTGACTTACGGTTCAAGAGTTATTCACAGAAACATGGTTCTGTACTTTGCTGCCAGCCGCGAAAGCGAAAGTAACCAAGATCGAGCGTCTAGGATTTACTTGTGAATAGCTCGCCTGGGAAACTTTCAGATAAGTCAAAGACAGTGCTTCTATGCTAATTGCCAGGCGCTGAGACGAATGCCGCCAAGATCAAGCGTCTAAGACTTACGGTTCAAGAATTAGCCTCAGAAACAGTGGGAAACAGTGCTTCTATACTAATTGCCAGGCGCTGAAACGAATGCCGCCAAGATCGAGCGTCTATGACTTACGGTTCAAGAATTAGCCTCAGAAACAGTGGTTTTGAACCGGCTGCCAATAGCTCGCCTGGGAAACATCCAGAGAAGTCCAAGATAGTGTTTTTTTAGACTGGCTGCCACGAGCTGAAACGAATGCAGCCAAGAGGGAGCGTCTGTGACTTACGGTTCAAGAGTTATTCACAGAAACATGGTTCTGAACTTTGTTGCCAGCCGCGAAAGCGAAAGTAACCAAGATCGAGCGTCTAGGATTTACTTGTGAATAGCTCGCCTGGGAAACATCCAGAGAAGTCAAAGACAGTGCTTCTATACTAATTGCCAGGCGCTGAGACGAATGCCGCCAAGATCAAGCGTCTAAGACTTACGGTTCAAGAATTAGCCTCAGAAACAGTGGTTCAAAACATGCTGCCAATAGCTCGCCTGGGAAACATCCAGAGAAGTCCAAGATAGTGTTTTTTAGACTGGCTGCCACGAGCTGAAACGAATGCAGCCAAGAGCGAGCGTCTGTGACTTACGGTTCAAGAGTTATTCACAGAAACATGGTTCGGAACTTTGCTGCCAGCCGCGAAAGCGAAAATAACCAAGATCGAGCGTCTAGGATTTACTTGTCAATAGCTCGCCTGGGAAACATCCAGAGAAGTCAAAGACAGTGCTTCTATACTAATTGCCAGGTGCTGAGACGAATGCCGCCAAGGTCGAGCGTCTATGACTTACGGTTCAAGAATTAGCCTCAGAAACAGTGGTTCTGAACATGCTGCCAATAGCTCGCCTGGGAAACATCCAGAGAAGTCCAAGATAGTGTTTTTTTAGACTGGCTGCCACGAGCTGAAACGAATGCAGCCAAGAGCGAGCGTCTGTGACTTACGGTTCAAGAGTTATTCACAGAAACATGGTTCTAAACTTTGCTGCCAGCCGCGAAAGCGAAAGTAACCAAGATCGAGCGTCTAGGATTTACTTGTCAATAGCTCGCCTGGGAAACTTTCAGATAAGTCAAAGACAGTGCTTCTATGCTAATTGCCAGGCGCTGAGACGAAAGCCGCCAAGATCAAGCGTCTAAGACTTACGGTTCAAGAATTAGCCTCAGAAACAGTGGGAAACAGTGCTTCTATACTAATTGCCAGGCGCTGAGACGAATGCCGCCAAGATCGAGCGTCTATGACTTACGGTTCAAGAATTAGCCTCAGAAACAGTGGTTTTGAACATGCTGCCAATAGCTCGCCTGGGAAACATCCAGAGAAGTCCAAGATAGTGTTTTTTTTAGACTGGCTGCCACGAGCTGAAACGAATGCAGCCAAGAGCGAGCGTCTGTGACTTACGGTTCAAGAGTTATTCACAGAAACATGGTTCTGTACTTTGCTGCCAGCCGCGAAAGCGAAAGTAACCAAGATCGAGCGTCTAGGATTTACTTGTGAATAGCTCGCCTGGGAAACTTTCAGATAAGTCAAAGACAGTGCTTCTATGCTAATTGCCAGGCGCTGAGACGAATGCCGCCAAGATCAAGCGTCTAAGACTTACGGTTCAAGAATTAGCCTCAGAAACAGTGGGAAACAGTGCTTCTATACTAATTGCCAGGCGCTGAGACGAATGCCGCCAAGATCGAGCGTCTATGACTTACGGTTCAAGAATTAGCCTCAGAAACAGTGGTTTTGAACCGGCTGCCAATAGCTCGCCTGGGAAACATCCAGAGAAGTCCAAGATAGTGTTTTTTTAGACTGGCTGCCACGAGCTGAAACGAATGCAGCCAAGAGCGAGCGTCTGTGACTTACGGTTCAAGAGTTATTCACAGAAACATGGTTCTGAACTTTGCTGCCAGCCGCGAAAGCGAAAGTAACCAAGATCGAGCGTCTAGGATTTACTTGTCAATAGCTCGCATGGGAAACATCCAGAGAAGTCAACGACAGTGCTTCTATACTAATTGCCAGGCGCTGAGACGAATGCCGCCAAGATTGAGCGTCTATGACTTACGGTTCAAGAATTAGCCTCAGAAACAGTGGGAAACAGTGCTTCTATACTAATTGCCAGGCGCTGAGACGAATGCCGCCAAGATCGAGCGTCTATGACTTACGGTTCAAGAATTAGCCTCAGAAACAGTGGTTTTGAACATGCTGCCAATAGCTCGCCTGGGAAACATCCAGAGAAGTCCAAGATAGTGTTTTTTTTAGACTGGCTGCCACGAGCTGAAACGAATGCAGCCAAGAGCGAGCGTCTGTGACTTACGGTTCAAGAGTTATTCACAGAAACATGGTTCTGTACTTTGCTGCCAGCCGCGAAAGCGAAAGTAACCAAGATCGAGCGTCTAGGATTTACTTGTGAATAGCTCGCCTGGGAAACTTTCAGATAAGTCAAAGACAGTGCTTCTATGCTAATTGCCAGGCGCTGAGACGAATGCCGCCAAGATCAAGCGTCTAAGACTTACGGTTCAAGAATTAGCCTCAGAAACAGTGGGAAACAGTGCTTCTATACTAATTGCCAGGCGCTGAGACGAATGCCGCCAAGATCGAGCGTCTATGACTTACGGTTCAAGAATTAGCCTCAGAAACAGTGGTTTTGAACCGGCTGCCAATAGCTCGCCTGGGAAACATCCAGAGAAGTCCAAGATAGTGTTTTTTTAGACTGGCTGCCACGAGCTGAAACGAATGCAGCCAAGAGCGAGCGTCTGTGACTTACGGTTCAAGAGTTATTCACAGAAACATGGTTCTGAACTTTGCTGCCAGCCGCGAAAGCGAAAGTAACCAAGATCGAGCGTCTAGGATTTACTTGTCAATAGCTCGCATGGGAAACATCCAGAGAAGTCAACGACAGTGCTTCTATACTAATTGCCAGGCGCTGAGACGAATGCCGCCAAGATTGAGCGTCTATGACTTACGGTTCAAGAATTAGCCTCAGAAACAGTGGGAAACAGTGCTTCTATACTAATAGCCAGGCGCTGAGACGAATGCCGCCAAGATCGAGCGTCTATGACTTACGGTTCAAGAATTAGCCTCAGAAACAGTGGTTCTGAACATGCTGCCAATAGCTCGCCTGGGAAACATCCAGAGAAGTCCAAGATAGTGTTTTTTTAGACTGGCTGCCACGAGCTGAAACGAATGCAGCCAAGAGCGAGCGTCTGTGACTTACGGTTTAAGAGTTATTCACAGAAACATGGTTCTGTACTTTGCTGCCAGCCGCGAAAGCGAAAGTAACCAAGATCGAGCGTCTAGGATTTACTTGTGAATAGCTCGCCTGGGAAACTTTCAGATAAGTCAAAGACAGTGCTTCTATGCTAATTGCCAGGCGCTGAGACGAATGCCGCCAAGATCAAGCGTCTAAGACTTACGGTTCAAGAATTAGCCTCAGAAACAGTGGGAAACAGTGCTTCTATACTAATTGCCAGGCGCTGAGACGAATGACGCCAAGATCGAGCGTCTATGACTTACGGTTCAAGAATTAGCCTCAGAAACAGTGGTTTTGAACCGGCTGCCAATAGCTCGCCTGGGAAACATCCAGAGAAGTCCAAGATAGTGTTTTTTTAGACTGGCTGCCACGAGCTGAAACGAATGCAGCCAAGAGCGAGCGTCTGTGACTTACGGTTCAAGAGTTATTCACAGAAACATGGTTCTGAACTTTGCTGCCAGCCGCGAAAGCGAAAGTAACCAAGATCGAGCGTCTAGGATTTACTTGTCAATAGCTCGCATGGGAAACATCCAGAGAAGTCAAAGACAGTGCTTCTATACTAATTGCCAGGCGCTGAGACGAATGCCGCCAAGATCGAGCGTCTATGACTTACGGTTCAAGAATTAGCCTCAGAAACAGTGGGAAACAGTGCTTCTATACTAATTGCCCGGCGCTGAGACGAATGCCGCCAAGATCGAGCGTCTAAGACTTACGGTTCAAGAATTAGCCTCAGAAACAGTGGTTCAAAACATGCTGCCAATAGCTCGCCTGGGAAACATCCAGAGAAGTCCAAGATAGTGTTTTTTAGACTGGCTGCCACGAGCTGAAACGAATGCAGCCAAGAGCGAGCGTCTGTGACTTACGGTTCAAGAGTTATTCACAGAAACATGGTTCGGAACTTTGCTGCCAGCCGCGAAAGCGAAAATAACCAAGATCGAGCGTCTAGGATTTACTTGTCAATAGCTCGCCTGGGAAACATCCAGAGAAGTCAAAGACAGTGCTTCTATACTAATTGCCAGGTGCTGAGACGAATGCCGCCAAGGTCGAGCGTCTATGACTTACGGTTCAAGAATTAGCCTCAGAAACAGTGGTTCTGAACATGCTGCCAATAGCTCGCCTGGGAAACATCCAGAGAAGTCCAAGATAGTGTTTTTTAGACTGGCTGCCACGAGCTGAAACGAATGCAGCCAAGAGCGAGCGTCTGTGACTTACGGTTCAAGAGTTATTCACAGAAACATGGTTCTAAACTTTGCTGCCAGCCGCGAAAGCGAAAGTAACCAAGATCGAGCGTCTAGGATTTACTTGTCAATAGCTCGCCTGGGAAACTTTCAGATAAGTCAAAGACAGTGCTTCTATGCTAATTGCCAGGCGCTGAGACGAAAGCCGCCAAGATCAAGCGTCTAAGACTTACGGTTCAAGAATTAGCCTCAGAAACAGTGGGAAACAGTGCTTCTATACTAATTGCCAGGCGCTGAGACGAATGCCGCCAAGATCGAGCGTCTATGACTTACGGTTCAAGAATTAGCCTCAGAAACAGTGGTTTTGAACATGCTGCCAATAGCTCGCCTGGGAAACATCCAGAGAAGTCCAAGATAGTGTTTTTTTTAGACTGGCTGCCACGAGCTGAAACGAATGCAGCCAAGAGCGAGCGTCTGTGACTTACGGTTCAAGAGTTATTCACAGAAACATGGTTCTGTACTTTGCTGCCAGCCGCGAAAGCGAAAGTAACCAAGATCGAGCGTCTAGGATTTACTTGTGAATAGCTCGCCTGGGAAACTTTCAGATAAGTCAAAGACAGTGCTTCTATGCTAATTGCCAGGCGCTGAGACGAATGCCGCCAAGATCAAGCGTCTAAGACTTACGGTTCAAGAATTAGCCTCAGAAACAGTGGGAAACAGTGCTTCTATACTAATTGCCAGGCGCTGAGACGAATGCCGCCAAGATCGAGCGTCTATGACTTACGGTTCAAGAATTAGCCTCAGAAACAGTGGTTTTGAACCGGCTGCCAATAGCTCGCCTGGGAAACATCCAGAGAAGTCCAAGATAGTGTTTTTTTAGACTGGCTGCCACGAGCTGAAACGAATGCAGCCAAGAGCGAGCGTCTGTGACTTACGGTTCAAGAGTTATTCACAGAAACATGGTTCTGAACTTTGCTGCCAGCCGCGAAAGCGAAAGTAACCAAGATCGAGCGTCTAGGATTTACTTGTCAATAGCTCGCATGGGAAACATCCAGAGAAGTCAACGACAGTGCTTCTATACTAATTGCCAGGCGCTGAGACGAATGCCGCCAAGATTGAGCGTCTATGACTTACGGTTCAAGAATTAGCCTCAGAAACAGTGGGAAACAGTGCTTCTATACTAATAGCCAGGCGCTGAGACGAATGCCGCCAAGATCGAGCGTCTATGACTTACGGTTCAAGAATTAGCCTCAGAAACAGTGGTTCTGAACATGCTGCCAATAGCTCGCCTGGGAAACATCCAGAGAAGTCCAAGATAGTGTTTTTTTAGACTGGCTGCCACGAGCTGAAACGAATGCAGCCAAGAGCGAGCGTCTGTGACTTACGGTTCAAGAGTTATTCACAGAAACATGGTTCTGTACTTTGCTGCCAGCCGCGAAAGCGAAAGTAACCAAGATCGAGCGTCTAGGATTTACTTGTGAATAGCTCGCCTGGGAAACTTTCAGATAAGTCAAAGACAGTGCTTCTATGCTAATGGCCAGGCGCTGAGACGAAAGCCGCCAAGATCAAGCGTCTAAGACTTACGGTTCAAGAATTAGCCTCAGAAACAGTGGGAAACAGTGCTTCTATACTAATTGCCAGGCGCTGAGACGAATGCCGCCAAGATCGAGCGTCTATGACTTACGGTTCAAGAATTAGCCTCAGAAACAGTGGTTTTGAACATGCTGCCAATAGCTCGCCTGGGAAACATCCAGAGAAGTCCAAGATAGTGTTTTTTTTAGACTGGCTGCCACGAGCTGAAACGAATGCAGCCAAGAGCGAGCGTCTGTGACTTACGGTTCAAGAGTTATTCACAGAAACATGGTTCTGTACTTTGCTGCCAGCCGCGAAAGCGAAAGTAACCAAGATCGAGCGTCTAGGATTTACTTGTGAATAGCTCGCCTGGGAAACTTTCAGATAAGTCAAAGACAGTGCTTCTATGCTAATTGCCAGGCGCTGAGACGAATGCCGCCAAGATCAAGCGTCTAAGACTTACGGTTCAAGAATTAGCCTCAGAAACAGTGGGAAACAGTGCTTCTATACTAATTGCCAGGCGCTGAGACGAATGCCGCCAAGATCGAGCGTCTATGACTTACGGTTCAAGAATTAGCCTCAGAAACAGTGGTTTTGAACCGGCTGCCAATAGCTCGCCTGGGAAACATCCAGAGAAGTCCAAGATAGTGTTTTTTTAGACTGGCTGCCACGAGCTGAAACGAATGCAGCCAAGAGCGAGCGTCTGTGACTTACGGTTCAAGAGTTATTCACAGAAACATGGTTCTGAACTTTGCTGCCAGCCGCGAAAGCGAAAGTAACCAAGATCGAGCGTCTAGGATTTACTTGTCAATAGCTCGCATGGGAAACATCCAGAGAAGTCAACGACAGTGCTTCTATACTAATTGCCAGGCGCTGAGACGAATGCCGCCAAGATTGAGCGTCTATGACTTACGGTTCAAGAATTAGCCTCAGAAACAGTGGGAAACAGTGCTTCTATACTAATAGCCAGGCGCTGAGACGAATGCCGCCAAGATCGAGCGTCTATGACTTACGGTTCAAGAATTAGCCTCAGAAACAGTGGTTCTGAACATGCTGCCAATAGCTCGCCTGGGAAACATCCAGAGAAGTCCAAGATAGTGTTTTTTTAGACTGGCTGCCACGAGCTGAAACGAATGCAGCCAAGAGCGAGCGTCTGTGACTTACGGTTTAAGAGTTATTCACAGAAACATGGTTCTGTACTTTGCTGCCAGCCGCGAAAGCGAAAGTAACCAAGATCGAGCGTCTAGGATTTACTTGTGAATAGCTCGCCTGGGAAACTTTCAGATAAGTCAAAGACAGTGCTTCTATGCTAATTGCCAGGCGCTGAGACGAATGCCGCCAAGATCAAGCGTCTAAGACTTACGGTTCAAGAATTAGCCTCAGAAACAGTGGGAAACAGTGCTTCTATACTAATTGCCAGGCGCTGAGACGAATGACGCCAAGATCGAGCGTCTATGACTTACGGTTCAAGAATTAGCCTCAGAAACAGTGGTTTTGAACCGGCTGCCAATAGCTCGCCTGGGAAACATCCAGAGAAGTCCAAGATAGTGTTTTTTTAGACTGGCTGCCACGAGCTGAAACGAATGCAGCCAAGAGCGAGCGTCTGTGACTTACGGTTCAAGAGTTATTCACAGAAACATGGTTCTGAACTTTGCTGCCAGCCGCGAAAGCGAAAGTAACCAAGATCGAGCGTCTAGGATTTACTTGTCAATAGCTCGCATGGGAAACATCCAGAGAAGTCAAAGACAGTGCTTCTATACTAATTGCCAGGCGCTGAGACGAATGCCGCCAAGATCGAGCGTCTATGACTTACGGTTCAAGAATTAGCCTCAGAAACAGTGGGAAACAGTGCTTCTATACTAATTGCCCGGCGCTGAGACGAATGCCGCCAAGATCGAGCGTCCTATGACTTACGGTTCAAGAATTAGCCTCAGAAACAGTGGTTCTGAACATGCTGCCAATAGCTCGCCTGGGAAACATCCAGAGAAGTCCAAGATAGTGTTTTTTTAGACTGGCTGCCACGAGCTGAAACGAATGCAGCCAAGAGCGAGCGTCTGTGACTTACGGTTCAAGAGTTATTCACAGAAACATGGTTCTGAACTTTGCTGCCAGCCGCGAAAGCGAAAGTAACCAAGATCGAGCGTCTAGGATTTACTTGTGAATAGCTCGCCTGGGAAACTTTCAGATAAGTCAAAGACAGTGCTTCTATACTAATTGCCAGGCGCTGAGACGAATGCCGCCAAGATCAAGCGTCTAAGACTTACGGTTCAAGAATTAGCCTCAGAAACAGTGGGAAACAGTGCTTCTATACTAATTGCCAGGCGCTGAGACGAATGCCGCCAAGATCGAGCGTCTATGACTTACGGTTCAAGAATTAGCCTCAGAAACAGTGGTTTTGAACATGCTGCCAATAGCTCGCCTGGGAAACATCCAGAGAAGTCCAAGATAGTGTTTTTTTAGACTGGCTGCCACGAGCTGAAACGAATGCAGCCAAGAGCGAGCGTCTGTGACTTACGGTTCAAGAGTTATTCACAGAAACATGGTTCTGAACTTTGTTGCCAGCCGCGAAAGCGAAAGTAACCAAGATCGAGCGTCTAGGATTTACTTGTGAATAGCTCGCCTGGGAAACATCCAGAGAAGTCAAAGACAGTGCTTCTATACTAATTGCCAGGCGCTGAGACGAATGCCGCCAAGATCAAGCGTCTAAGACTTACGGTTCAAGAATTAGCCTCAGAAACAGTGGGAAACAGTGCTTCTATACTAATTGCCAGGCGCTGAGACGAATGCCGCCAAGATCGAGCGTCTATGACTTACGGTTCAAGAATTAGCCTCAGAAACAGTGGTTCTGAACATGCTGCCAATAGCTCGCCTGGGAAACATCCAGAGAAGTCCAAGATAGTGTTTTTTAGACTGGCTGCCACGAGCTGAAACGAATGCAGCCAAGAGCGAGCGTCTGTCACTTACGGTTCAAGAGTTATTCACAGAAACATGGTTCTGAACTTTGCTGCCAGCCGCGAAAGCAAAAATAACCAAGATCGAGCGTCTAGGATTTACTTGTCAATAGCTCGCCTGGGAAACATCCAGTGAAGTCAAAGACAGTGCTTCTATACTAATTGCCAGGCGCTGAGACGAATGCCGCCAAGATCGAGCGTCTATGACTTACGGTTCAAGAATTAGCCTCAGAAACAGTGGGAAACAGTGCTTCTATACTAATTTCCAGGTGCTGAGACGAATGCCGCCAAGATCGAGCGTCTATGACTTACGGTTCAAGAATTAGCCTCAGAAACAGTGGTTCTAAACATGCTGCCAATAGCTCGCCTGGGAAACATCCAGAGAAGTCCAAGATAGTGTTTTTTAGACTGACTGCCACGAGCTGAAACGAATGCAGCCAAGAGCGAGCGTCTGTCACTTACGGTTCAAGAGTTATTCACAGAAACATGGTTCTGAACTTTGCTGCCAGCCGCGAAAGCGAAAATAACCAAGATCGAGCGTCTAGGATTTACTTGTCAATAGCTCGCCTGGGAAACATCCAGAGAAGTCAAAGATAGTGCTTCCATACTAATTGCCAGGCGCTGAGACGAATGCCGCCAAGATCAAGCGTCTAAGACTTACGGTTCAAGAATTAGCCTCAGAAACAGTGGGAAACAGTGCTTCTATACTAATTGCCAGGCGCTGAGACGAATGCCGCCAAGATCGAGCGTCTATGACTTACGGTTCAAGAATTAGCCTCAGAAACAGTGGTTCTGAACATGCTGCCAATAGCTCGCCTGGGAAACATCCAGAGAAGTCCAAGATAGTGTTTTTTTAGACTGGCTGCCACGAGCTGAAACGCATGCAGCCAAGAGCGAGCGTCTGTGACTTACGGTTCAAGAGTTATTCCCAGAAACATGGTTCTGAACTTTGCTGCCAGCCGCGAAAGCGAAAGTAACCAAGATCGAGCGTCTAGGATTTACTTGTGAATAGCTCGCCTGGGAAACTTTCAGATAAGTCAAAGACAGTGCTTCTATACTAATTGCCAGGCGCTGAGACGAATGCCGCCAAGATCAAGCGTCTAAGACTTACGGTTCAAGAATTAGCCTCAGAAACAGTGGGAAACAGTGCTTCTATACTAATTGCCAGGCGCTGAGACGAATGCCGCCAAGATCGAGCGTCTATGACTTACGGTTCAAGAATTAGCCTCAGAAACAGTGGTTTTGAACATGCTGCCAATAGCTCGCCTGGGAAACATACAGAGAAGTCCAAGATAGTGTTTTTTTTAGACTGGCTGCCACGAGCTGAAACGAATGCAGCCAAGAGCGAGCGTCTGTGACTTACGGTTCAAGAGTTATTCACAGAAACATGGTTCTGAACTTTGCTGCCAGCCGCGAAAGCGAAAGTAACCAAGATCGAGCGTCTAGGATTTACTTGTCAATAGCTCGCCTGGGAAACATCCAGAGAAGTCAAAGACAGTGCTTCTATACTAATTGCCAGGCGCTGAGACGAATGCCGCCAAGATCGAGCGTCTATGACTTACGGTTCAAGAATTAGCCTCAGAAACAGTGGGAAACAGTGCTTCTATACTAATTGCCAGGCGCTGAGACGAATGCCGCCAAGATCGAGCGTCTATGACTTACGGTTCAAGAATTAGCCTCAGAAACAGTGGTTCTGAACATGCTGCCAATAGCTCGCCTGGGAAACATCCAGAGAAGTCCAAGATAGTGTTTTTTTAGACTGGCTGCCACGAGCTGAAACGAATGCAGCCAAGAGCGATCGTCTGTGACTTACGGTTCAAGAGTTATTCACAGAAACATGGTTCTAAACTTTGCTGCCAGCCGCGAAAGCGAAAGTAACCAAGATCGAGCGTCTAGGATTTACTTGTCAATAGCTCGCCTGGGAAACATCCAGAGAAGTCAAAGATAGTGCTTCCATACTAATTGCCAGGCGCTGAGACGAATGCCGCCAAGATCAAGCGTCTAAGACTTACGGTTCAAGAATTAGCCTCAGAAACAGTGGGAAACAGTGCTTCTATACTAATTGCCAGGCGCTGAGACGAATGCCGCCAAGATCGAGCGTCTATGACTTACGGTTCAAGAATTAGCCTCAGAAACAGTGGTTCTGAACATGCTGCCAATAGCTCGCCTGGGAAACATCCAGAGAAGTCCAAGATAGTGTTTTTTTAGACTGGCTGCCACGAGCTGAAACGCATGCAGCCAAGAGCGAGCGTCTGTGACTTACGGTTCAAGAGTTATTCCCAGAAACATGGTTCTGAACTTTGCTGCCAGCCGCGAAAGCGAAAGTAACCAAGATCGAGCGTCTAGGATTTACTTGTGAATAGCTCGCCTGGGAAACTTTCAGATAAGTCAAAGACAGTGCTTCTATACTAATTGCCAGGCGCTGAGACGAATGCCGCCAAGATCAAGCGTCTAAGACTTACGGTTCAAGAATTAGCCTCAGAAACAGTGGGAAACAGTGCTTCTATACTAATTGCCAGGCGCTGAGACGAATGCCGCCAAGATCGAGCGTCTATGACTTACGGTTCAAGAATTAGCCTCAGAAACAGTGGTTTTGAACATGCTGCCAATAGCTCGCCTGGGAAACATCCAGAGAAGTCCAAGATAGTGTTTTTTTTAGACTGGCTGCCACGAGCTGAAACGAATGCAGCCAAGAGCGAGCGTCTGTGACTTACGGTTCAAGAGTTATTCACAGAAACATGGTTCTGAACTTTGCTGCCAGCCGCGAAAGCGAAAGTAACCAAGATCGAGCGTCTAGGATTTACTTGTCAATAGCTCGCCTGGGAAACATCCAGAGAAGTCAAAGACAGTGCTTCTATACTAATTGCCAGGCGCTGAGACGAATGCCGCCAAGATCGAGCGTCTATGACTTACGGTTCAAGAATTAGCCTCAGAAACAGTGGGAAACAGTGCTTCTATACTAATTGCCAGGCGCTGAGACGAATGCCGCCAAGATCGAGCGTCTATGACTTACGGTTCAAGAATTAGCCTCAGAAACAGTGGTTCTGAACATGCTGCCAATAGCTCGCCTGGGAAACATCCAGAGAAGTCCAAGATAGTGTTTTTTTAGACTGGCTTGCCACGAGCTGAAACGAATGCAGCCAAGAGCGATCGTCTGTGACTTACGGTTCAAGAGTTATTCACAGAAACATGGTTCTAAACTTTGCTGCCAGCCGCGAAAGCGAAAGTAACCAAGATCGAGCGTCTAGGATTTACTTGTCAATAGCTCGCCTGGGAAACTTTCAGATAAGTCAAAGACAGTGCTTCTATGCTAATTGCCAGGCGCTGAGACGAATGCCGCCAAGATCAAGCGTCTAAGACTTACGGTTCAAGAATTAGCCTCAGAAACAGTGGGAAACAGTGCTTCTATACTAATTGCCAGGCGCTGAGACGAATGCCGCCAAGATCGAGCGTCTATGACTTACGGTTCAAGAATTAGCCTCAGAAACAGTGGTTTGAACATGCTGCCAATAGCTCGCCTGGGAAACATCCAGAGAAGTCCAAGATAGTGTTTTTTTAGACTGGCTGCCACGAGCTGAAACGAATGCAGCCAAGAGCGAGCGTCTGTGACTTACGGTTCAAGAGTTATTCACAGAAACATGGTTCTGTACTTTGCTGCCAAGCCGCGAAAGCGAAAGTAACCAAGATCGAGCGTCTAGGATTTACTTGTGAATAGCTCGCCTGGGAAACTTTCAGATAAGTCAAAGACAGTGCTTCTATGCTAATTGCCAGGCGCTGAGACGAATGCCGCCAAGATCAAGCGTCTAAGACTTACGGTTCAAGAATTAGCCTCAGAAACAGTGGGAAACAGTGCTTCTATACTAATTGCCAGGCGCTGAGACGAATGCCGCCAAGATCGAGCTTCTATGACTTACGGTTCAAGAATTAGCCTCAGAAACAGTGGTTTTGAACCGGCTGCCAATAGCTCGCCTGGGAAACATCCAGAGAAGTCCAAGATAGTGTTTTTTTAGACTGGCTGCCACGAGCTGAAACGAATGCAGCCAAGAGCGAGCGTCTGTGACTTACGGTTCAAGAGTTATTCACAGAAACATGGTTCTGAACTTTGCTGCCAGCCGCGAAAGCGAAAGTAACCAAGATCGAGCGTCTAGGATTTACTTGTGAATAGCTCGCCTGGGAAACATCCAGAGAAGTCAAAGACAGTGCTTCTATACTAATTGCCAGGCGCTGAGACGAATGCCGCCAAGATCAAGCGTCTAAGACTTACGGTTCAAGAATTAGCCTCAGAAACAGTGGGAAACAGTGCTTCTATACTAATTGCCAGGCGCTGAGACGAATGCCGCCAAGATCGAGCGTCTATGACTTACGGTTCAATAATTAGCCTCAGAAACAGTGGTTCTGAACATGCTGCCAATAGCTCGCCTGGGAAACATCCAGAGAAGTCCAAGATAGTGTTTTTTTAGACTGGCTGCCACGAGCTGAAACGCATGCAGCCAAGAGCGAGCGTCTGTGACTTACGGTTCAAGAGTTATTCACAGAAACATGGTTCTGAACTTTGCTGCCAGCCGCGAAAGCGAAAGTAACCAAGATCGAGCGTCTAGGATTTACTTGTGAATAGCTCGCCTGGGAAACTTTCAGATAAGTCAAAGACAGTGCTTCTATACTAATTGCCAGGCGCTGAGACGAATGCCGCCAAGATCAAGCGTCTAAGACTTACGGTTCAAGAATTAGCCTCAGAAACAGTGGGAAACAGTGCTTCTATACTAATTGCCAGGCGCTGAGACGAATGCCGCCAAGATCGAGCGTCTATGACTTACGGTTCAAGAATTAGCCTCAGAAACAGTGGTTTTGAACATGCTGCCAATAGCTCGCCTGGGAAACATACAGAGAAGTCCAAGATAGTGTTTTTTTTAGACTGGCTGCCACGAGCTGAAACGAATGCAGCCAAGAGCGAGCGTCTGTGACTTACGGTTCAAGAGTTATTCACAGAAACATGGTTCTGAACTTTGCTGCCAGCCGCGAAAGCGAAAGTAACCAAGATCGAGCGTCTAGGATTTACTTGTCAATAGCTCGCCTGGGAAACATCCAGAGAAGTCAAAGACAGTGCTTCTATACTAATTGCCAGGCGCTGAGACGAATGCCGCCAAGATCGAGCGTCTATGACTTACGGTTCAAGAATTAGCCTCAGAAACAGTGGGAAACAGTGCTTCTATACTAATTGCCAGGCGCTGAGACGAATGCCGCCAAGATCGAGCGTCTATGACTTACGGTTCAAGAATTAGCCTCAGAAACAGTGGTTCTGAACATGCTGCCAATAGCTCGCCTGGGAAACATCCAGAGAAGTCCAAGATAGTGTTTTTTTAGACTGGCTGCCACGAGCTGAAACGAATGCAGCCAAGAGCGATCGTCTGTGACTTACGGTTCAAGAGTTATTCACAGAAACATGGTTCTAAACTTTGCTGCCAGCCGCGAAAGCGAAAGTAACCAAGATCGAGCGTCTAGGATTTACTTGTCAATAGCTCGCCTGGGAAACTTTCAGATAAGTCAAAGACAGTGCTTCTATGCTAATTGCCAGGCGCTGAGACGAATGCCGCCAAGATCAAGCGTCTAAGACTTACGGTTCAAGAATTAGCCTCAGAAACAGTGGGAAACAGTGCTTCTATACTAATTGCCAGGCGCTGAGACGAATGCCGCCAAGATCGAGCGTCTATGACTTACGGTTCAAGAATTAGCCTCAGAAACAGTGGTTTTGAACATGCTGCCAATAGCTCGCCTGGGAAACATCCAGAGAAGTCCAAGATAGTGTTTTTTTTAGACTGGCTGCCACGAGCTGAAACGAATGCAGCCAAGAGCGAGCGTCTGTGACTTACGGTTCAAGAGTTATTCACAGAAACATGGTTCTGTACTTTGCTGCCAGCCGCGAAAGCGAAAGTAACCAAGATCGAGCGTCTAGGATTTTACTTGTGAATAGCTCGCCTGGGAAACTTTCAGATAAGTCAAAGACAGTGCTTCTATGCTAATTGCCAGGCGCTGAGACGAATGCCGCCAAGATCAAGCGTCTAAGACTTACGGTTCAAGAATTAGCCTCAGAAACAGTGGGAAACAGTGCTTCTATACTAATTGCCAGGCGCTGAGACGAATGCCGCCAAGATCGAGCTTCTATGACTTACGGTTCAAGAATTAGCCTCAGAAACAGTGGTTTTGAACCGGCTGCCAATAGCTCGCCTGGGAAACATCCAGAGAAGTCCAAGATAGTGTTTTTTTAGACTGGCTGCCACGAGCTGAAACGAATGCAGCCAAGAGCGAGCGTCTGTGACTTACGGTTCAAGAGTTATTCACAGAAACATGGTTCTGAACTTTGCTGCCAGCCGCGAAAGCGAAAGTAACCAAGATCGAGCGTCTAGGATTTACTTGTGAATAGCTCGCCTGGGAAACATCCAGAGAAGTCAAAGACAGTGCTTCTATGCTAATTGCCAGGCGCTGAGACGAATGCCGCCAAGATCAAGCGTCTAAGACTTACGGTTCAAGAATTAGCCTCAGAAACAGTGGGAAACAGTGCTTCTATACTAATTGCCAGGCGCTGAGACGAATGCCGCCAAGATCGAGCTTCTAATGACTTACGGTTCAAGAATTAGCCTCAGAAACAGTGGTTTTGAACCGGCTGCCAATAGCTCGCCTGGGAAACATCCAGAGAAGTCCAAGATAGTGTTTTTTTAGACTGGCTGCCACGAGCTGAAACGAATGCAGCCAAGAGCGAGCGTCTGTGACTTACGGTTCAAGAGTTATTCACAGAAACATGGTTCTGAACTTTGCTGCCAAGCCGCGAAAGCGAAAGTAACCAAGATCGAGCGTCTAGGATTTACTTGTGAATAGCTCGCCTGGGAAACATCCAGAGAAGTCAAAGACAGTGCTTCTATGCTAATTGCCAGGCGCTGAGACGAATGCCGCCAAGATCAAGCGTCTAAGACTTACGGTTCAAGAATTAGCCTCAGAAACAGTGGGAAACAGTGCTTCTATACTAATTGCCAGGCGCTGAGACGAATGCCGCCAAGATCGAGCTTCTATGACTTACGGTTCAAGAATTAGCCTCAGAAACAGTGGTTTTGAACCGGCTGCCAATAGCTCGCCTGGGAAACATCCAGAGAAGTCCAAGATAGTGTTTTTTTAGACTGGCTGCCACGAGCTGAAACGAATGCAGCCAAGAGCGAGCGTCTGTGACTTACGGTTCAAGAGTTATTCACAGAAACATGGTTCTGAACTTTGCTGCCAGCCGCGAAAGCGAAAGTAACCAAGATCGAGCGTCTAGGATTTACTTGTGAATAGCTCGCCTGGGAAACATCCAGAGAAGTCAAAGACAGTGCTTCTATACTAATTGCCAGGCGCTGAGACGAATGCCGCCAAGATCAAGCGTCTAAGACTTACGGTTCAAGAATTAGCCTCAGAAACAGTGGGAAACAGTGCTTCTATACTAATTGCCAGGCGCTGAGACGAATGCCGCCAAGATCGAGCGTCTATGACTTACGGTTCAATAATTAGCCTCAGAAACAGTGGTTCTGAACATGCTGCCAATAGCTCGCCTGGGAAACATCCAGAGAAGTCCAAGATAGTGTTTTTTTAGACTGGCTGCCACGAGCTGAAACGCATGCAGCCAAGAGCGAGCGTCTGTGACTTACGGTTCAAGAGTTATTCACAGAAACATGGTTCTGAACTTTGCTGCCAGCCGCGAAAGCGAAAGTAACCAAGATCGAGCGTCTAGGATTTACTTGTGAATAGCTCGCCTGGGAAACTTTCAGATAAGTCAAAGACAGTGCTTCTATACTAATTGCCAGGCGCTGAGACGAATGCCGCCAAGATCAAGCGTCTAAGACTTACGGTTCAAGAATTAGCCTCAGAAACAGTGGGAAACAGTGCTTCTATACTAATTGCCAGGCGCTGAGACGAATGCCGCCAAGATCGAGCGTCTATGACTTACGGTTCAAGAATTAGCCTCAGAAACAGTGGTTTTGAACATGCTGCCAATAGCTCGCCTGGGAAACATACAGAGAAGTCCAAGATAGTGTTTTTTTTAGACTGGCTGCCACGAGCTGAAACGAATGCAGCCAAGAGCGAGCGTCTGTGACTTACGGTTCAAGAGTTATTCACAGAAACATGGTTCTGAACTTTGCTGCCAGGCCGCGAAAGCGAAAGTAACCAAGATCGAGCGTCTAGGATTTACTTGTCAATAGCTCGCCTGGGAAACATCCAGAGAAGTCAAAGACAGTGCTTCTATACTAATTGCCAGGCGCTGAGACGAATGCCGCCAAGATCGAGCGTCTATGACTTACGGTTCAAGAATTAGCCTCAGAAACAGTGGGAAACAGTGCTTCTATACTAATTGCCAGGCGCTGAGACGAATGCCGCCAAGATCGAGCGTCTATGACTTACGGTTCAAGAATTAGCCTCAGAAACAGTGGTTCTGAACATGCTGCCAATAGCTCGCCTGGGAAACATCCAGAGAAGTCCAAGATAGTGTTTTTTTAGACTGGCTGCCACGAGCTGAAACGAATGCAGCCAAGAGCGATCGTCTGTGACTTACGGTTCAAGAGTTATTCACAGAAACATGGTTCTAAACTTTGCTGCCAGCCGCGAAAGCGAAAGTAACCAAGATCGAGCGTCTAGGATTTACTTGTCAATAGCTCGCCTGGGAAACTTTCAGATAAGTCAAAGAGACAGTGCTTCTATGCTAATTGCCAGGCGCTGAGACGAATGCCGCCAAGATCAAGCGTCTAAGACTTACGGTTCAAGAATTAGCCTCAGAAACAGTGGGAAACAGTGCTTCTATACTAATTGCCAGGCGCTGAGACGAATGCCGCCAAGATCGAGCGTCTATGACTTACGGTTCAAGAATTAGCCTCAGAAACAGTGGTTTTGAACATGCTGCCAATAGCTCGCCTGGGAAACATCCAGAGAAGTCCAAGATAGTGTTTTTTAGACTGGCTGCCACGAGCTGAAACGAATGCAGCCAAGAGCGAGCGTCTGTGACTTACGGTTCAAGAGTTATTCACAGAAACATGGTTCTGTACTTTGCTGCCAGCCGCGAAAGCGAAAGTAACCAAGATCGAGCGTCTAGGATTTACTTGTGAATAGCTCGCCTGGGAAACTTTCAGATAAGTCAAAGACAGTGCTTCTATGCTAATTGCCAGGCGCTGAGACGAATGCCGCCAAGATCAAGCGTCTAAGACTTACGGTTCAAGAATTAGCCTCAGAAACAGTGGGAAACAGTGCTTCTATACTAATTGCCAGGCGCTGAGACGAATGCCGCCAAGATCGAGCTTCTATGACTTACGGTTCAAGAATTAGCCTCAGAAACAGTGGTTTTGAACCGGGCTGCCAATAGCTCGCCTGGGAAACATCCAGAGAAGTCCAAGATAGTGTTTTTTTAGACTGGCTGCCACGAGCTGAAACGAATGCAGCCAAGAGCGAGCGTCTGTGACTTACGGTTCAAGAGTTATTCACAGAAACATGGTTCTGAACTTTGCTGCCAGCCGCGAAAGCGAAAGTAACCAAGATCGAGCGTCTAGGATTTACTTGTGAATAGCTCGCCTGGGAAACATCCAGAGAAGTCAAAGACAGTGCTTCTATACTAATTGCCAGGCGCTGAGACGAATGCCGCCAAGATCAAGCGTCTAAGACTTACGGTTCAAGAATTAGCCTCAGAAACAGTGGGAAACAGTGCTTCTATACTAATTGCCAGGCGCTGAGACGAATGCCGCCAAGATCGAGCGTCTATGACTTACGGTTCAATAATTAGCCTCAGAAACAGTGGTTCTGAACATGCTGCCAATAGCTCGCCTGGGAAACATCCAGAGAAGTCCAAGATAGTGTTTTTTTAGACTGGCTGCCACGAGCTGAAACGCATGCAGCCAAGAGCGAGCGTCTGTGACTTACGGTTCAAGAGTTATTCACAGAAACATGGTTCTGAACTTTGCTGCCAGCCGCGAAAGCGAAAGTAACCAAGATCGAGCGTCTAGGATTTACTTGTGAATAGCTCGCCTGGGAAACTTTCAGATAAGTCAAAGACAGTGCTTCTATACTAATTGCCAGGCGCTGAGACGAATGCCGCCAAGATCAAGCGTCTAAGACTTACGGTTCAAGAATTAGCCTCAGAAACAGTGGGAAACAGTGCTTCTATACTAATTGCCAGGCGCTGAGACGAATGCCGCCAAGATCG